>NC_088876.1:38978911-39129492 GCF_032884065.1 Artemia franciscana | reverse complement strand
ATATGAAGTTTCATGAAGATCCGATCACTCCTTCGTAAGCTAAAAAATACGTAATTTTTTCTTATTTTTCAGAAATACCCCCCCCCCCAATAGAGCGGATCCGTTCCAATTATGTAAATCACGTATGTAAGACATCTGCTTGTTTACCCACGAAGTTTCATCCCGATCCCTCCAATCTAAGCGTTTTCTATGATTTTAGGTTCCCCCACCCCAAACTTCCCCCAATGTCACCAGATCCGGTCAAGATTTAAAATAAGAGCTTTGAGACACGATATCCTTCTAAATATCAAATTTCGTTGAGATCCGATCACCCGTTCGTAAGTTAAAAATACCTCATTTTTTCTAATTTTTCAGAATTAACCCCTCCCCCTACTACCCCAAAGAGAGCAGACCCGTTCCGGTTATGTCAATCATGTATCTAGGACTTGTGCTTATTTTTCCCACCAAGTTTCATTCCGATCCCTCCGCTCTAAGTGTTTTCCAATTTTTAAGTTTCCCCCTCCCAACTCCCCCCCCCCCAATGTCACCAGATCCGGTCGGGATTTAAAATAAAAGCTCTGAGACACGATATCCTTCTAAATATCAAATTTCATTGAGATCCGATCACCCGTTCGTAAGTTAAAAATACCTCATTTTTTCTAATTTTTCAGAAATAGCCCCCCCCAACTACCCCAAAGAGAGCGGATCCGTTCCGTTTATGTCAATCATGTATCTAGGACTTGTGTTTTTTTTTTCACCAAGTTTCATCCCGATCCCTCCACTCTAAGTGTTTTCCAAGTTTTAGGTTTTTCCCTCCCAAATCCCCCGCCAATGTCACCAGATCCGGTCGGGCTTTAAAATAAGAGCTCTAAGACACGATATCCTTCTAAATATCAAATTTCATTGAGATCCAATCACCCGTTCGTAAGTTAAAAATCCCTTTTTTTCTAATTTTTCAGAATTCCCCCCCCCCAACTACCCCAAAGAGAGCGGATCCGTTCCGATTGTGTCAATCATGTATCTGGGACTTGCGCTTATTTTTCCCATCAAGTTTCATCCCGATCCCTCTACTCTAAGTGTTTTCCAAGATTTTAGGTTCCCCCCCTTCAACTCCCCCCAGTGTCATCAGATCCGGTCGGATTTAAAATAAGAGCTCTGAGACACAATATCATTCCAATCATCAAATTTCATTAAAATCCCATCACCCGCTCATAAGTTAAAATACTTAATTTTTTCTATTTTTCCGAATTAACCGGCCCCCCACTCCCCCCAACGGTCAAATCAGGAAAACGACTATTTCTAATTTAATCTGGTCCGGTCCCTCATACGCTTGCCAAATTTCATCGTCCTAGCTTACCTGGAAGTGCCCAAAGTAGCAAAACCGGGACCGACAGACAGACCGACATACTGACAGAATTTGCGATTGCTGTCACTTGGTTAATACCAAGTGCCATAAAAACGAAAAACTTGCTATTATTCCGTAGCTGAGATTCAGCTCTATCTATCTACTGACTTGAGTTTTGAAATAAACTATTATTATTATTATCATTATATTATTATTATTATTATTATTATTAATATTATTATTATTATTATTATTATTATTATTATTATTATTATTATTATTATTATAATTATTGTTAATTATTAACTCTATTATAGTATTATATTATTATTATCATCATTATTATTATTATTATTATTATTATTATTATTATTATTATTATTATTATTGTTATTAAAACTAAACAAAAAATAAACACAAAAATAAACAAAAACACAGGCACTAGTAATAAAAGTGAAGAAGAAAGGCTGTGACAATGTATAAATGCAACTACTATAAAAGGAGTTGGTTCCAAGCAAATGCAACTAGTATAAAAGGAGTTGGCTCCAAGTATGGTTTGGAATATTGTGGCTGTTTTTCTGTAAGTTTAGCAACAGCTATAGCAGGATCTGCTATCTGAAGTCTATTAATGAACTTTGAACTGTAATTCCAAAATGGATATCCCAAGTATGTTGCGGAGGGGAAGAAAGTAGAGCGGATTTTCAATTTATCAACGTCCGATGCTATATTGTACTGGATAATGATAGGTGGTAATAAACTTACCTAAGCTATTGATGTCAGGTGATTGATTTTTTTCAAACGATAATTTCGACAGGACCTGTGCCTGTCACCATCAGGTTTTGAACCTGATGATGACAGGCTTAGGTCCTGTCGAAATTATCGTTTGAAAAAAATCAATCACCTGAAATTAAACATGCGATGGAATTTAGTTGAGAAGGGACAATTTTCGCATTTCAAAGAAAGTTTAAATCCTTCTCTATTAAAAATTGAAGTAATCTGCAAATTTTAGCTCGATGAGTGGATAGATCTGAGATTAGTGAATTCGGTTCATCTTTCCAGTATCATTATTGACATAGATTAGAAGGAAAGTTTCCAGAAGCCTCCTTAGAATACACAAGGATCCCTGGAAAGTTTCCAGGGATCCTTAAATAATATAAACACATATTTCCAAGGTCAATTCTTAGTATCCTGTTCTACAGCCAAGTTCAATCTTAAGTTTTTTGCTGTTCTATTTGGATGTCACCTTTCGCCTCGATATTGAAGCCACTTTCAAAACTTTATAATTAAGCAAGGACTCTTATACAGGACACTAACCGTTACCTACTTAATAGAATTTAAGAGAGAGAAAACGGGTGTGATTTAAATAAAACTCAAAAAATTCAAAAATTCTGGAAAAGATTCAAAAAACAGCAACAAACTTTAAATAATAAAAATCCGAGTATTTTGACTCCTTATCAACGGGGAAAAAAGTTAAAGTTAAATTAAACGTAATATATAAAGGAAAAGACAAAAGAAAAAAAAAACAAGTTTCTTCCCTGTTTTTTCCTGCCAATAGAGCCTTACGGGGGAGACTGTTGAAGTATTTTTTTTTGCAAATCCATTGACGACTAAATAACTCTGAATGAACTGAACTCTGAAATATCTTGTGTTTTTGGTGCAAGTTCTAGATGCAGGCTTGTCAAAAAATCTCTTGTTTCATTGATATAAGGAAAGCATTTGATAGTGTAGATTTCAAGATTTTGCTGGACCGACTCAAGGGTCTGGGAATTCGCGGCACTTCTTTACAGTGGTTTGAAAGTTATCTCCTTGGAAGTACTTAATGATGTGACTTCATCTTCTTATCGACTAAAATGTGGAGTTCAACAAGGTTCTGTTTTAGGTCCTTTACTTTATCTTGTGTACGTAAATGCGATGCGTTTTTATGGCACTTGGTATTAACCAAGTGACATATAGCGATCGCAAATTCTGTCGGTCTGTCAATCTGTCTGTCCTGGTTTTGCTACTTTAGGTACTTCCAGGTAAGCTAGGACGATGAAATTTGGCAGGCGTATCAGGGACCGGACCAGATTAAATCAAAAATAGTCGTTTTCACGATTTGACCATCTGGGGGGGAGTGCGTTTTTTCCAAAATCTTGGAAAACACTTAAGAGTCGAGGGATCGGGATGAAACTTGGTGGGAAAAATAAGCAGAAGTCCTAGATACGGGATTGACATAACCGGAACGGATCTGATCTTTTTGGGGAGTTGGGGGGAGGAGGGTTAATTCTATCAAATTAGAAAAAGGAGGTATTTTTTACTTACGATAGAGTGATCGTATCTTAATGAAATTTCATATTTAGAAGGACCTCGAAAGTCAGATCTCTTATTTTAAATCCCGACCGGATCCAGTGTCACTAGGGGGGGGGGACCGGAAATCTTGGAAAACGTTTAAAGCGGAGAGATCGGAATGAAACTTGGTGGAAAGAATAAGCCCAAGTCCAAGATAGGTGACTGACATAACCGGACCAGATCCGCTCTCTTTGGTGGAGTTGGGGGGGGGGGGGAGTAATTCGGAAAAAGTAGAAAATATGAGGTATTAGTAACTTACGAACGGGTAATCAGATCTTAATGAAATTTGATGTCTAGAAGGATCTTGTGCTTTAGAACTCTCATTTTAAATCTCGACCAGATCTGGTGACATTGGGGGGAGTTGGGGGGGGGGGGACCTAAAATCTTGGAAAACGCTTAGAATGGAGGGATCGGTATGAAACTTGGTGGGACAAATAAGCAGAAGTGCTAGATACGTAATTGGTATAACTGGAACGGATTTACTCTGTTTGGGGGAGCTGGGGGGGGGGGGTTAATTCTGAAAATTAGAAAAAATGAAGTATTTTTAACTTACGAAGGAGTGATCGGATCTTAATGAAATTTGAAGTTTGGAAGAATATCGTATCTCAGAGCTCTTATTTTAAATCCCGACAGGATCCAGTGATATTGGGGGGAATTGAGGGTGAGGGGCACCTACAATCTCGGAAAACGTTTAGAGTTGAGGGATCGGGATGAAACTTGGTGGTAAAAATAATCGTAAATCTTAGATACGTTATTGAAATAACCGGAACGGATCCGCTCTCTTGGGGGAGTTGGTGGAGGATGGTTAATTCTGAAAAATAAAAAAAATGAGGTATTTTTAACTTACGAAGGAGTGATCGGATCTTAATGAAATTTGATGTTTAGAAGGATATCGTGTCTCAGAGCTCTTATTTTAAATCCCGATCGGATCCGGTGAAGGGGAAGTTGGAGGAGGGGGGTGGAACCTAAAATCTTGGAAAACACTTAGAGTCGAGGGATCGGGATGAAACTTGGTGGGAGAAAAATAAGCAGAAGTCCTAGATACGGGATTGACATAACCGGAACGGATCTGATCTCTTTGGGGAGTTGGGGGGAGGGTTAATTCTATTAAATTAGAAAAAAGAGGTATTTTTTACTTACGATAGAGTGATCGTATTTTAGTGAAATTTCATATTTAGAAGGACCTCGAAACTCAGATCTCTTATTTTAAATCCCGACCGGATCCTGTGTCATTAGGGGGGGGGGGGGAATCTTGGAAAACGCTCAAAGCGGAGAGATCAGAATGAAACTTGGTGGAAAGAATAAGCCCAAGTCCAAGATAGGTGACTGACATAACCGGACCAGATCCGCTCTCTTTGGTGGAGTTGGGGGGGGGGGGGGGGGGGTGGGGTAATTCGGAAAAATTAGAAAATATGAGGTATTAGTAACTTACGAACGGGTAATCAGATCTTAATGAAATTTGATGTCTAGAAGGATCTTGTGCTTTAGAACTCTTATTTTAAATCTCGACCAGATCCGGTGACATTGAGGGGAGTTGGAGGGGGAAACCGGAATTCCTGGAAAATGTGAAAATCGAGGTGTCTCACGAATGGGTGATCGGTTCTTAATGAAATGTGATATATAGAAGAATCTTATTTCTCAGGTGCTCCAGTTTCAATTCGAATCGTATCCTGGAACATAGAGGGTTGGAGGGGGAAACATAAATCTTGGAAACCGGAAATCTTAGAAAACCCTTACAGTGGAGAGATCGGGATGAAACTTGATGGGAAGAATAAGCACAAGTTATAGATACAAGATTAACATAATTGGTACGGATCCGTTCTCTTTGAGGGAGCGGGGGGTTGTTAATTTGGAAAAATCATAAAAATTGAGGTATTTTAAACTTAAGAACAGGTGACCGGATCTTAATGAAATTTGATTTTTAGAAGGAACTCCTGTCTCAGAGCTCTTATTTCAAATCCCGACCAGATCTTTTGACATTGGGGGGAGTTGGAGGGGGAAACCGGAAATCTTGGAAAATGCTTACAAATGTCGTAGATACGTGATTGACGTAACCGGACTGGATCCGCTCTCTTTGGTGGAGTTAGGTGGTGGGGTTCAGTGCTTTGGCGAGTTTGGGGCTTCTGGACGTGCTAGGACGATGAAAATTGGTAGGCGTGTCAGGGAGCTGCACAAATTGACTTGATAAAGTTGTTTTCCCCGATTCGACCATCTGGGGGGCTGAGAGGTATTTTTAACTTACGAACGGGTGATCGGATCTCAATGAAATTTGATATTTAGAAGGATATCGTATCTCAAAGCTCTTATTTTAAATCCTGACCGGATCTGGTGACATTGGGGGAAGTTTGGGGTGGGGGAACCTAAAATCATGGAAAACGCTTAGATTGGAGGGATCGGGATGAAACTTGGTGGGAAAAATAAGCAGAAGTCTTTCATAAGTGATTTACATAATTGGAACGGATCTGCTGTATTTGGGAGGGGGGGGGGTTAATTCTGAAAAATAAGAAAAAATGACTTATTTTTAACTTTCGAAGGAGTGATCGGATCTTCATGAAACTTCATATTTAGAAGGACCTCGTAAATCAGATCTCTTTTTATAAATCTCAACCGGATCAAGCGTAATTGGGGGGGGGGGGCAGTTGGGGGGATGACCGGAAATCATAGGAAATACTTAAAGCGGTGAGATCAGAATGAAACTGGATGGGAAGAATATAAACCTGTCTAAGATACGTGACTGACATAACCGGACCAGATCAGCTCTCTTTGGTGGAATTGGGGGGGGGGGGGTAATTTTGAAAATTTAGGTATTTGTAACTTACGAAAGGGTGACCAGATCATAATGAAATTTGATATTTAAAAGGATCTCGTGCTTTAAAGTTCTAATTTTAAATTCCCACAAGATCCTGTGACATTGGGGGGAGTTGGAGGGGGAAACCGGAATTCTTGGAAAACGTGAAATTTGGGGTATTTTTATCTTACGACTAGATGATCGGATCTTAATGAAATTTGACTTCTAGAAGGAATTCATGTCTCAGAGCTCTTATTTCAAATCCCGACAAGATCTTTTCACATTGGGGGGAGTTGGAGGGGGAAATTTTGGAAAAACACTTGGAGTGGAGGAATCGGGATGAAGCTTGGTGGATAGAATAAACAAATGTCCTTGGTACGTGATTGACAGAATCGTACTGGATTCGCTTTCTTTGGGAGTTGGGGGGAGGTGTTCAGTGATTTGGCGAGTTTGGCGCTTCTGGACGTGCTAGGACGATGAAAATTGGTAGGCGTGTCAGGGAGCTTCACAATTTGACTTGATAAAGTCGTTTTCCCAGATTCGACGATCTGGGGGGGGGGGGCTAAAGGGAGAGGAAAAATTAGAACAAATTGGTATTTATAACTTACGAGTGGGTGATCAGATCTTAATGAATTTTGATATTTAGAAGGACATCGTGACTCAGAGCTCTTATTTTAAATCCTGACCGGCATTAAGCCTTTTATTTTCCTTTTTAAATCAATCTATTGATTCATAGAATTTCGTTAGAGCTCATACCATATGATCACTTGGCTCTTCGCTCTTCTCGCCTCGTCACAAGTGCCATATGAGCTCTTAGCTCTTGTTTTTTAAATAATGCTAGAAAATCCTGCGCTCCCTTCATGGAAATTTTATTCCCCCATGACAAATTCCTTGATGGAAAGTTCCCCCTCTTGTCAACCCCTCTCCCCAACCAAAAATCCCCCTGAAAACGTCTGTACACTTCCCAATAAGAACTTTTCATTTCTGTTAGAGTGAGCCCTCTCGCAAGATTGTATGTATGTATCTCGCAAGATTGCCCTCTCGCAAGTTTGTAAGTATGCGCATATTACCTTTTCTTCAGCTGTACATCCCCCTCATCATGCCCTGAAAGTTTTCACTTAATATTCTTAAGCCATTCATAAAATTAAAAATCTTTATTTCGATCTGAATGTTTCTATTTCTCATAATGTCAGAAAAAAACGTTATAACCGAGATTACCGAAAAAATTGAATTTAATTCAACGAAGATGCCTGCAGTATACTGATATGCTGCAGTATTGAACTAGCTCTCAAAGGGATTACACCTGTTTGAACTTTTGAATTGTTTGAACTTGATTCCTTAGCCATGAATTAATTCAGTGACTACAGAAATTGTGCAATCTGATACTTGAATGTATCACACAATCAGATTTTTGGCGTTTTGAATTGAGAAAATTAGATGCGATAGCCAAGTGTGGTAGAGAAAATTGGATATAATTTGCCTGCGCGTTAATTACACTTTTTAGTGTCAAGAAGGATTAGCAGTTGGGCCGACCTCGCACAATTTGGACTGATTGTTCGCTTGGATACATTAGTGAGACTCGGCCCTCACGGAAAGATAAGTTTCTTTCACTATATAATCTCCCATTTACTAGGCATGAATCCTGGGAACATTAAAATCGGTGATTTATTCCTAGCCAAATTTGCGGGCTATCCCCTCTGGCCAATTCGAATCCTAGAGGTAATGACGACGAATACCGGAGACTGCAAATTTGCCATTGTTTGATACGGCAAAAAACACGTTTTTTGCTACGGCAAAAAAGGGGCTGTTCCCTCTTCAACGCCCTGCTCTTTGCGCTAAAGTTTAACTCTTTCTCTCAACTCTAATTTTTAAAACTGTAAAACCTTTAGCGTAAAGAGCAGGGCGTTGAAGAGGGAACAGCCCCTTTCATATACGGGGTAATTTCTGTTCGTTTTTAGTTTTAATGTTGCTCCTTACTTTCGGTTAAAAAAACTTGTTTTTTATTTAATTTTTTGAACGTTTTTTTAGTTAATCCATGTTTTGATTTCGGCTCTCCGCAGATGAATAATTAAAGCGAGATTTGCATATTTATTTATTTGGCTAAATGGCTTTCTCATAGTTTTGATCGAATGATTTTGAGAAAAAAGGAGGGGGAGGAGGCCCAGTTGCCCTCCAATTTTTGGGTACTTAAAAAGGCAACTAGAACTTTTAGTTTTTTACGAACTTTTTCCTTAGTAAAAGATATATGTAACTTACGAATTAGCTTACGTAACAAACTTCTATATTCATACGTTTTTATTATGTATATGAGAGGGTTCACCCACTCGTCAATACCTCGCTCTTTACACTAAAGCTTAAATTTTGTCCCCTGAATCACAAAGGCCGTAGAATAAATAGTTGAAATTACTAAAAATGCTTTAGCGTAAAGACTGAGGTATAAGGAGGAGGTGAACCCCTTACATGCGTAATATTTTCTGTTTGTTTTAATTTTTAATGCTACTCCTTACTTTCAGTTGAAAAAACTTTTGCATATTTATTTTTCATTGTTTTTTTTTAAATAATGCTAGAAAATGCTGCACCCCCTTTATGGAAATCTTCTTCCCCCATGACAAATTCCTCCATGAAAAGTATTCCCCACATAACCCCCTCTTCTCAACCCCCCTCCGAACCAAAAAATCCCCCTGAAAACGTCTGTTCACTCCCCAAAAACCATTACTATATGCAAACACAGGTCAAAATTTGTAACTTGCAGCCCCTCCCACGGGGACTGTGGGGGAGTAAGTCGTCCCCAAAGACATAGTTATAAGGTTTTTCGACTATGCTAAATAAAATGGCTATCTCAGAATTTTGATCCGACGACTTTGGGAAAAAATGAGCGTGGGAGGGGGCCTAGGGGCCCTCCAATTTTTTGGTCACTTAAAAAGGGAACTAGAACTTTTCATTTCCGTTCGAATGAGCCCTTTCGCAAATTTCTAGGACCACTGGGTCGATACGATCACCCCTGGGAAAAAGAAAAAAAAGCAAACAAATAAACACGCATCCGTGATTTGTCTTCTGGCAAAAAAATACAAAATTCCACATATTTGTAGATAGGAGCTTGGAACTTGTACAGTAGGGTTCTCTGATACTCTGAATCTGATGGTGTGATTTTCGTTAAGATTCTATGACGTTTAGGGGGTGTTTCCCCCTATTTTATACAATAGCGCAAATTTTCTCAGGCTCGTAACTTCTGATAGGTATGACTAAACTTGATGAAACTTATATATTTGAAATCAGCATTAAAATGCGATTCTTTTGATGTAACTATTGGTATCGAAATTCCGTTTTTTAGAGTTTTGGTCACTATTGAGCCTGATCGCTCCTTACTACAGTTCGTTACTACGAACTGTTTGAAACTGCCTATTTAAGTTAATGGAAAAAATGTAGCGGTCAGTTCCAACTAGGGCAATTAGAGATTCTTTACTGATGAGTTTAATCTTTCGCTTTTTGCTTTGTTGGTGGCTAAAGTCTGGTGCCTTAGATACAGGGTTAAAACATTCATGTTTAAGGTGTCCAATTAGGTGATTTTTTGGGGAAAAAACCGGTGTTTTTTTTCTTACGATGACAATCTGTTCTTGCTTTCCCTAAAATCTTTAGATTTTTCTTTCGCTATAACGATTTTTAGATTTTAGATCTTTTGACTTCTCCTGGAACTATTTTTTATTAGATTTTGTATTTTCCGTGTAGCCTAATTTGGCATTTTTTATATATGAAAATCAAATGCTCCCGGAATGGAACATGATATTTGTACTCAAAATCCATCCGCTTCCTCGGTCTTTGAAATTAGACGGAATTTAGATCTGGTCTTCAATTTTGAACAGGAGATCAAATTTTGACCAGTGGATTTATTTCCGGAATTAGGGTCTGTGATGGTGCTTCCATGTGATATAGTAAATGTGATGGTGCAACCTCTACCCGCCACTACCTCTATTCACTTGTATGGCTAGAAGAACTCCGTGAAAATGTCTTTATTAACCTTTATTTCAAATTTTTATTTAGAATTCTTTTTTGAAGTTAGATCTCTGCATCGTGTTTCCCATGATTTACACCTAATTCTTCACCAAATTCGAAATTATTTTCCATGATAGGATTTATTCTCAAAGAATCTCTCTAACTTACAATTAGGAAGAAGGGGGCGCACGATCTTGAAAACTCTTGCTGGAATTTCAGTCAGACTACATATTCTTACACGGGCATTGCATTCACCTAGCGAAACATTTTCACGATTATGTGAGGTCACTATTCTGGAGGTTTGAAGGGTTGGTGGCCACTTGAGGGTATGAGGACCATGAAGATGCAGTCACAGTCCATAGTGTAGACTGCAGATGTATTAGTGACAATTTTGTAAGTGTGGCATCGTAATTTCTCGTTTAGATAAAAGTTGCTATTCTCTGCTCCTTTTATTTTTATTTTGACCTTCAAATAAAACTAAAAATAGCAAATTGAAGGAAATAACAACTGGAAAAGATTCACTAACCTTTCAGACTCTTTCCCTGTAGGTATTGTATTCCCGCGAAGAACCATATGTATTTTTCATAAAAAAAGAAAAAAAAAAATTAGATGGATTGATCTCCGGTATACCGGAACAAATAAATAATTTCATATCTTGCAACCAATTAAAATCTTTGATTTGCTTTTTTTGTGCTTCAGAAAAGAAAACAAATTTTTTTCAACTGAAAGTAAAGAGCAACATTAAAACCAAAAACTAAAAGACGTTATTCCAAATATGAAGGGACTGTCCCCCTACTCAATACCTTACTCTTCACGCTAAAGTTTTTAGCACTTTTAAAAAGGCTTCCTGTTTCAATTAAACGGCCCAGAATCGTTCTTAAAAAATTGGGACAGACAGTCAAACTTTGTTTTAAGGGGGAAGGTTTGAGGAGGGAGACGACCCCTTCATATATAGAATAATGTCTGTTCGTTTTGAATTTTAACGTTGCTCCTTACTTTCAGTTGAAAAAACTTCTTTTTTTAATTTAATTTCTGATGATTTTTCAAATAATGCCAGTAAATCTAGCTCGTCCTTCATGAAAAATTCCTTCCCTTCACGAAAAAATCCTCTTTGTTAACGTCTTCCCCCGTAAAATACACCTCCGGTAAAATTCTCTCTGGACAATTCCATCCTCGCTGAAAATTCCCCCCCCCCCCTCTTTAAAATTTCTTGTGGACGATTCAACATGAAAAGTTCTCCTGAGCATGCTTCAATTTAGTTAAGATTTCAATTTCTAGTCGTTTTTGTGATCATTCCGGAAATCCCCCCTTCCGTGAAAACTTTCTCCTAGGAAATCGAAGCTCGCTAAAAATTAACACCCCCCCCCCCCTTCCCGAAAAAAATTCTGGATACGGCCCTGGTCATGTAACCCCTAAATGAATAGTTATTGAATCTTTCAACTATTATGATCAAAGTGGGTATCTCAAAATTGTGATCGGATGACTTTGGAGAAAATGTGAGAGGGGGTATAGTTGCCCTCCAAACTTTTTGGTCACTTAAAATGGGCACTCGAACTTTTGATTTTCTGTTTGAATGCACCCTTTCCCGATATTTTAGGACTATTAGTCCTATACGATCACCCCTGGGAACAAAAAACAATAAGTAAACACGCATGCATGATCTTTCTTCTGGCAAAAAATGCAAAATTCCACATGTTTGTATATAGGATCTCTGATAGATATCTCTGATACGATCTCTATAGGTATCTCTGATACGATAGAGATCTGATTTATTGTTCAATTTAAACTTAAAATGAACAAAAGTTACTGCAGGCAAGAGTTGACCGCTGCCCTTTTCCCCTCTTCCCTAACCATGGAAGGCTAAAGGTTGCTGCGTCGTTTGCGTTTTATTGCGTTTGTGTTTTAGCAGAGATACGAAAAGAGCTCAAAGAGAATCATACTTATAGAAAGAGTGTCGATTTTGATAAACGCAAAGTTGTGGAGAAGCTATTTGTTGTGTTGTGGAGTTGTACAGAAAGTTATGGAGAATAAAGACTATTGAAATAGGCCTAGCCAAAGCTATGCCAGAGGCTGCCACAAAGCACCTTAAAGAGAAGCTTTGAAGAAATCAAGAACGAATAGTAGTTATGCAAACATTAAAAATTGTTTTTCACAGTATTGCTCTAAGTTTTTTTTTTGTGTATGTTTGTTTTCCTTAAACAAAAAAGTAAAACTATAAACGGTGATCAGACATCTTGCTGCTGATGGAATTGGATGAAGCAAGCGAACTTTTTGGAGTTTTTTGCTAACCATCCCTCTCTGAAGCCTAGCTAGAAGCTATTGTTCAATGTCTTCTAACGCGTTGAGCTTAGTTTTATTTTTAACGCTATACTTTAGTGTTTCAAAACATCGACGAAATATAAATATAAAACCGCTATATTAATCAAGACTACTGGAAAGAACTACTGAAAATAAACTGAATATTTGATATATAATCATATTAATTCTTAGAAACTCACCAGTTCAAAATTTTGTTTCACTGCAGTTTATTTTTTAATGTTTTAAATATAAAAGGAAATATCTGTAATGCATTTCGTTACCAGTGAAGCGGAAATGACGCAGCAAGCTTTAGACTTTTACGGTTAGGGAAGGGGGGAAAGGATTTTGATTCTCAAAAAGGGAACTAGAACTTTCGATTTCCAATCGAATGATCCTCTTCCAAAGTCTGTACGACCTCCTCTTCCAGAAAAAACATTGTATGTTAACAATGGACAACTTGCGTAACTTACAGCCCTTGCCCCAGGGGTTATGGGGGTTTTGACAACCTTGGGGACATGGTCTTTTAGTCTTTGGACTAATTAACCAAATTGCTATCTCATTATTTAGACCGGATGCATTTTGGGGAAAAATGCGTGAGGTGGGGCTAGTTGCCCACCGACTATTGTTGACCCTTAAAAAGAGCACTAGAACTTCTAATCTCTGATTGAATGAGCCCCCTCTGAAATTTACGTGACCACCCCTTTCATATAAAGTAAAAAAAAAGGGTAAAGGATACGGCATTAGACTTTACAGTCCGTACCGGCGGTGCTGATCTCCGTTTCTTGGCCTTTCAGCCAGGAAGCGCAATGGGGGGTTGGGGGCCAGCCATCCTGTGCTTTCGCACACCCTTCCTGTTTACCTTCCCCAGATTTCTCCAGGTACCCATTTAGAGGTGGGTCGACTCTAGCTAAGCTTACAGAGTCACGCCACTGACCCCCGTCCCAAACTGAAGAATTGGGTACACTGGGATTCGAACCCGCGTCCTCTCAGACAAGGGATCCCGAATCCAGCGCACCAACCCACTCGGCTCAGGCATATAAAGTACCTGAGGAAAAAAAAAATAATAAACCATTGAAGCCTCATGGTTCTTTACAATAGGTCTAGCGTTTACAACGCTGTAGCGTTGCGTATGATTTGTTGATTTTTCTTTAATTTAATGTCACTTTTCCCGTGCTTTAATTTAATGTCACTTTTCCGTGCTTAAGCCAAATAATTTGTCAGAGTAACACCGGATCTACGAATATTTTCACCAGAAACCAGAACAGGAGGTTAATCATAATTGTCAAATTTTGTCTTATGAATAATCCAGTCAAGCTTAAAATGAACAAGAAATTACCACAGACAGGAGAAAGGCTAGCGCCTCTTGAACTTACTAAGATCAGAGCATCATTTACACATTACTGAAAACAATTTTGTTTTTGAGAAATATGTTTTTATTTGTCATAACATCAAAAAAAAGAGCCTCAATAACCAGGATCACTAACCGAGTGATAATTTAGTGCGTAAGATATTATGTTGCTGTGAATGTCTGAAATCTGTTTAATGTCGACATTCACCGGTAAATGTCCGTAATTCATTTTTCTCTGCTTGGATTCAATTAGCTTTGCGAATCAGCTTTTTCAGTCTTATGCAAGCTTTGACGGTAGAAGTTATGCTAGTTTGGATTAGGTTGAATTAGATTATAAACCTCAGAAATGGGGTAAAATCTAACCCAATCGAACCTAACCCTTCACCATCAAACCTTGTACAAAACTGAAAAACTTGACTGGCAAAGCTGACTAAATCCAAGAAGAAAAAAAAAATATTTCGGACATTCACCGGTGAATGTTGACATTCACCAATTTTGGACATTGACGCTCCCTGGCATTGTCTGCCCCTACGCCCAGGCCTAGTGGGCCTATTGGTAAATCCTGGCCTTATTCTACTAAAATCAGTCTTGACGATCGATTAGTTTAATCAGAATACACGTGTCCCCTTGCGTCCACTCAAAACGCATTATATACAAATTTTGACCGTTTTTGCAGACAAAAAAGCGTTAAGCGCATGACTTTCCACAGCCACGAAGATTGTCACATAAGACCCACCATGATATGACAAGAAAGGCATGATCGGAGCTCGAGAAAGATATGGAAGCAAATTTCCCAAAACGGTTTTTGCTTCTCTTGAACATTTTGGAAAATGTCGCTCAGCGCCTTTTGTAATTCTCGTATCCAAAGGGCTCTCAAATCGAGCTAAGCTCTAGTATTTCCTGTTTGCACTTTACATGCCTAAAGATTGACAAGCTTAGAAATATTAATGAATTTCTTTAGTTAGACTTTTGACAACAGCAAAGACGAAAAATTGCCAACTATTCTGAGATTGTCAATGACCTTCAAATTTTTTTGCAGAGTAGATGGAATAACCAGTTTGTTGTTGTTAACCGTCCAATCTGTATAGCTAATTGCTATTCTAGTGAAAAATCTGAAAGTCATTGCATACACCTGACGGTTTTAGTTGGTTTTGTAAGGGACGTTATGGAAATTCTTGACCAGGGTTGTCATATTAAAAAAAGGTACTTGTGTATTATTCAGAACACACTCAATAAGTGAAGTTAGGTTCGGAATTGAATCAATTGAATAATGAACAAGTACCAAATATTTAATTAAAATGTAATGCACCCCACCAACATATATTTAATGTTCAAATATATAGCCCAAACTTTTGATTAAGCTTTTGTTACACTTCCAAAAATGTTCCTTCTTGTAAGAGTATAAAGTCATGTTCGGTTCATTGATGCACTGTTTTGTTATGGGCAACAACCCCTTATTCTGGAAAAATATAATTGTCTCTTTTTCAGTCGTTGGTAAATCCCAAATCTTCATTTCAAAATCCATATTCAGACACTATCTTCTATCACTATGCATAGCAAACTAAACTGAGTTTTGTGTGGCTATGAAACTGGATTTTCTCAGCAAAATTCTTGAGTGTGTTCTGAATTGAATCAATTGAATAATGAACAGGTGCCAAATATTTAATAAAAATGTACCTGCATCGTAGTTTTTTTCACGAAAGAAACTTCACTTATTGAGTGTGTTCTGAATAATACACAAGTACCGAAACTTTTTCACACGCAAACCAATAGTCTGTATTGAGCAGGTACTGTCCGACACTTCCTGTGTTTTCTCCCCATTGGAAGTGTCGATGGTATCGACACTTCCTGTGGTTTCTCCTTGCGCTCATTTAGAACTGGGTCGATTCTGCACGAGCTCACAGAGTCATACCATTCACCTCCGTTCCAAACCAAATAACCAGTGACACCAGGACTCGAACCCTTGACTTCAGGATTTTAAGTCTTGAGCGCCAACCACTCGGCTAGGACAGCTCACATTTTTGGCAACCTTTTTTCGAGAATTGTATAAAGGAAAACAAGTTTTTTCGACTGAAAGTAAGGAGCAACATTTAAACTTAAAACACTAAAAGTTAAGGTTAGGTTAGATTAGATAAGGTTAGGTTAACTTTGGTTATAAATATCAGAAATGGGTTAAAAACCTAATATAAGCTAACCTAACCAAAGCTAACGTCACTTAACCAAACCTAATCTAATCGAACCTAATGTGTCATCATCAAACCTTGCATTAAATTGAAAAAGTTGACTGGTAACACTGACTGAATCCAAGGAGAAAAAAAAGGTATTTCGGACATTCACCGGTGAATGGCAACATTCACCAATTTGCGGAAATTCACGGTAACATATATATTCCAGCAATTATCGCAATGCGTCTCGCTTGTTTCAACCCGTGTACCTGTAAATTGAATCAACCGTGACGAAACAAAAACTGGACATAAGAAGTTACGGGTGACAAAACTTCATTGAAAACATATAATTTGGGCTGTATATTTGCATATTAGGGGGGGGGGGTAAAGTATAGCGAGGATAAATTTACAATATGTTAACTGTGATTATTCTGCCTATTATAAAGTAAGAATTGTTTTCTTAATATGGGTAGCCCTCCTGCTGTGGTCGATATATCATACAGGTACCTTTTATTTTCTCCATTTTTAATTTGTCCGGTACAAAAATCCTGTATATTTTTTTCTATTCTCCAGGAAAGCTGACGTTGCAACAGCATTGCCATATCTATGGGATCAGATAGTGCAACCATAATTCAAGTAAATTCAGTTCAATTCATTTCATTACAAAATGATATAACACATAACATTAATCCAAGTGGCTGCTTGAAGAAAGACATAAAAGCATTTGATACTGGGCAACCATATATATATAAACCAAACAAAGCTCTTAACAAACGAGCAAAACAAACAAAAAAGGAAATAAATAATAATATGTAAACAACCAAATCGTTACACATCTCTAATCACAAAAAAAAAAAAAAAAAAAAAAAAAAAAAAAAAAAAAAAAAAAAAAAAAAAAAAAAAAAAAACTATAAAATCATCTATGAACTAAGACCCAAAAGAAAGTTTTTCAGTTTTCTCCTAAATAAACCAAGGTGCTCCTCCGCCCGAATGCTCTCTGGAAGAGAATTCCAAACCTTAGTACCAAGATATCTGACAGAAAAAACAGCTCTAGTTCTACTTGTGTATTCAGTGACTAGATTATCAGCATTGCGGGTACTATAACTATGAAGTGGTTTATTTTCTCTGTAAAAACCATTAAATACCTCAGGACTGATACAATTCCAACACTTACACGAGAATATTCCTGCTTGGCAGTCATGAAGTTGCCGGACCTTAAGCACTTTAAGTTTATTATAACATGCCTCAGTGTCATTGATTTTTTCCAAGTATCCACCAATAAGTTCCATAGCTTTGTTTTGAAGAATTTTTCATTCCTTTAAAATTTGAATAGAAGTTGCTTGACCACAACACACATCCATATGAAATATATGGGTAGACTAAAGCATTATATAAAACTGTGGCAAAACTGGTGGCAAACTGGTGGCAAAAAATTCTTAAAATTTTGAATTGCTGCAACTCCTTGTGCGACTTTCGTTGCAACAACATCGCTATGTCGTTTCCATGAAAGATTGTAACATAGGTAGAAACCAAGGTATCGAAAATCGTGCACTTGTTTCACTGGCTCCTTCGCAAACACAAATTTTCCATTAATGTCCTGAGACTCACCCACTCTTGAATTTAAAATAAAACTGGTTTTCGCAATAATAACTATAATGTAATAGTAACTTATAATAATAATAATAAGATAGCTTAAAGTGTAAAGCCTTCAAAATCAAACTATGTAAACACTGACTAGAACATGTTAATTCATTGTCATCAGCAAACGAGGTGAGACAAGAACCTGGCAGATAAAACCTCATCATATCAACACATACAAAATACTGCAGAGGACCAAGCACCGAGCCTTGCGGTACCCCATAATCTACAGGAAATGGGGCAGAAGCGACATCATCAATCATAACTTTAATAAACCTACCATTCAAAAAATTTTCAAACCATAACAGTGAAAATGCTCTGAAAGACCATTTTTTGAACGATAATGCGCCAAATATGCGATTTGTCAAGTGAATTAGTTTTGAACAATGCACCGACTTGAAGAATCATCTGCTAACGCTAGTATCCACGCAAGGACTACAATATGTTTTATTATACGGTCTGACAGAATTTGCTAGAAGGGGCAAGTGAAATCCCTGCTGCACATCTGGCACAAGAATCTATCTGGTACGACACGACATCTGGCACGAGACGCCACATGTTGTAAAACTTGTATTTAAGGCCAATTCTCTAAACTAAGCAAGCTCTGTCGATCGTTTCAATTCTTTTTTTTACCTTTTTCATTTGGTTGTCAAGATATCTAAAACTCTTTTTTCTTTTCGTGATATATAACCTTTCTCTCAGTCACTTAAATTCCTTGAAAATTGAGGTTTTATATTTGCAAGGCATTGCCATATCTTGAGTGCCCCAAATAACCTCCCTTATACAAAGAAAGGGTCTTGTTCCCTGTGAAACGTGTGATTTTGCTACCAAGAATGTTAGCGCTCGAAAATATAGGGAGAAGGGGGGAGGATTTTTTTCAGCTTATTTTTAAAATTAAAATACAAAAACTGTAATCTTCAAATATTGTGGGTGGTGGTAATTGTGTAGTATTTCGATTTTTAATGATAATACAAAAGAAAGGTAATTTTCAAAATCTAGTAGAGGCAAATAAACATAGATGGGAGTATATGCCCTCCCTCCCAGTTGACGCCCCTCTTCACTATAAATCTACTTTAACTTTCATCGAAACGACGAATATACTTATGTTATTGGTACCAAGGCTGTATTCAGGGGGGATAAGGGGGTTTGAACCTCAGCCCCTCTGAAATGTTTGTCCGACTCGTGAAACTTAACAAAATACATATAAACAAATTTTGATGCGTTTTTTAAAGTTTTTGTACCCCCATCCACTGGAAAAATTGCTTTTCTCCTGCCGAATAAAAATCCTGGATAGAGTCCTGATTGGAACCATTAGTTTTAGACCAATCCATTTCCCATGCGTGAATTATGATATCACTTAGACTTAATTTAGAAAATTACCCAAATTAACTGAAAGAACAGGAAAATGTTCCTGTTTTTGCGTATTTTTTGTTTCTCTTCAACTCATTTACGAATTTAAGAATGTAGAGCAAATTTCATAGCTAAAATTCGGTTGAGGGATAAAGATGAATCTCGGTTCGTAGAAATGATGTCCTACGTTTAAACTTTAAAACCTTAGGACCAAAGAATATGTATAAGTTACAACAGTGGGAACTGGCGCTAGTTTCGACAAAAAACAACGTCATCTAGCGATCAGCGAAAATTGACTTTTTTTCGGTATAACGATAAAAATAATTAATTTAAGTTGAGTAATCAGTAAAATTAGTCTAGCAATAAGTGTTTGATATCAATCGTCGACAGAAAAAAACGTTAGATGGTATTGATGATTTTTTGCTGAATCTAGTGCCACTTTCCACTCTTAAGTTGCCCATACTCTTTGTATATAACTACAGAAAAATAAATCACAAAACCCTTAAAGCGAAATATAATCCTCAAAGTACCAAGAACATCCAAATGAAAAGATTTTTTACCTCCTGGCTCAATCTTCCGTCTATGCATACCTGAAAATCGATATTTTTTACGATTTTTCTTTTGGTTGTTGATACAAATATCAAATCTAAAATATAAAAATATCAAATTTAAACAACATTAAGAGGCATCAAGATTTTATTTGTTGCGTAAATAAAAAGATGTTTTTGTAGTTAAATCAGTTAAATAATAATTTGAAGCGCCACAATTTTATCAATTTTATTGACATCCATATTAATGTCTATCTTAAATTTATGGCAGTGTTTTTCTTTGGCTACAGCAATCAGGAAAGGTAGTTTCTGGATCTCAATGTTGATATTTTTTTCGCTCATTTTCTGCTTTTTTTTCAAACACGTCCCTTATTTTCAATGTTGGCTAAGCGTAAAACGAATTAATGTATATGGAAGCATTTTTCCTTAAAAGTTGAGTTCCTGGATTTTCCTAATTTTCTTGTAAGACCTATATGATTGTGTAATTTTCGACGCAACCAATTTAAAGAATCACATTTCATTTTTAGTATCCTTGGTATTTTAATAGTAGTTTAATAACTTATGAGCATTTTCTTTTATTTTTATCCCTCGTGTAAAAATTTATGCTATGCTGTTAATATAAGCTTACAGAACCTGTTAATATAACAGCTTCTGTAAATAAAATCTTTATTATTTTAAGGATCAGGACCTACTCTTTATCTGGCCTGGGATAAAATTAGAATAAGAAGGGATACCGTTTGAAAAAAATTGAGCCTTTTTTTTATTCCGATAATCACGGCGCCAGGTAAATAAAGGTGCCTGATATGCCAATATTCATTTATCGTGTCCAGAAAGTTCAAGGTTTTAAATTTCAATTGAACCTTTTTTTTGAAGGAGTCAACAGAGAGATTTCCAGGAATAATATCCCCAGAAAAATGGTTCCAGGTAGAAGTACAACGCTGGATGAAGCTGTTCCTCAAGTACTCGGGCACAATCTTGCTTTCCTGGACCCTTGTTAGATCTTGTCTCTCCGTTCAAATAACACGTCGCGCACGGATTAATAATTGCTGTTCCAAAAACTTTAAAAAGCATATACTACCGATGTACCATCAATCATTCAGTTTATTTAAAGGCAAAAGAGAAAAAGTTACGAAACTTTAGACCCTCCACAATGGCTCGTCGGCCATGAGAGTGAGAGAGAGTTTGAGAGTGGGAGATTTTTTTCTTTGTTTCAAACATCAGTAGGGGTACAAAAAACTTAAAAAAAGCATAAAAAATTTGTTTATATTCATTTTGCTACATTTTTACGAGTCGGAAAGACATCTCGGGGTGGTGGGGTGACTGGTTTAAACCCCTTGGAAACAGCCAGTAAGAAAAAACTGCAGTTTTAATGCCTCGCAATTCTTGGCAATCATTATATTTCAAAAGTGTATGTAGTCGATTTTTAAAATGACTAAATCGATTGGGGATGGACCACTAGATTGGTAAGACAGCCATAAGAAATATGTGAGTGAATAACTGAATGATATATCATTAGCAGAATTCACTTAAGCAAAAAATGCTGCAGTTTCCGTATTATTTCAACTCCAAATTTGGAAGAAATAGCATTACTATGGCGCCCCCACGATAGTTTGTAATCAATGAAAACCCTTAGGTATCCCAGGTAATTCACTTGGTGCACTGACTCCCCAGATACCAACAGGACCACAAACATCAGCAGGCATTCATTGTCTTCAGAAGTTCATGAGAAAGGTGTTTTTCACGTTGATACAGAGTAAACTAAGGTTCATAAAAACTTCCAGGCTTCTTCATTTATCATAAATACCTAGAAAATAAAATCGCGTGGTATCGACATATACAGAATAAATCAAGGACCTAAAATGGAACCCTTAGGCGCTCCACATTTTAATGGATGCGAGGATGAAACAAAATCATTTAATACCACCTGCCTGGATCTTCTATGAAAGTAACTTTCCAACCACAGTAACGGAGCACCGCGAATTCCTAGACACTTAAGGCGATCCAGTAAAATTATGGAATCTACGGTATATATGGTAATCTACGGTAAATGTCTTTCTTAATGTCTTCGGTTCCGAAAGGTAAACTGAAATAACGGTTAACATTCGTGAATTAGTATTAAGCAGCAAATCTTCTCACTAGACGGTTTTTTATGGCACTTGGTATTAACCAAGTGACATATAGCAATCGCCAATTCTGTCGGTCTGCCTGTCTGTCGGTCTGTCTGTCTGTCGGTCCCGGTTTTGCTACTTTAGGCACTTCCAGGTAAGCTAGGACGATGAAATTTGGCAGGCGTATCAGGGACGGGACCAGCTTAAATTAAAAATAGTCGTTTTCCCAATTTGACCATCTGGGGGGAGTGGGGGGCCGGTTAATTCGGAAAAAATAGAAAGAATGAAGTATTTTTAACTTATGAATGGGTGATGGGATCTTAATGATATTTGATGTTTGGAATGATATCGTGTCTCAGAGCTCTTATTTTAAATCCCGACCGGATCTGATGACATTGGGGGGGGGAGGGACCTAAAATCTTGGAAAACACTTAGAGTGGAGGGATCGGGATGAAACTTGATGGGAAAAACAAGCACAAGTCCCAGATACATGATTGACATAATCGGAACGGATCCGCTCTCTTTGGGGTAGTTGGGGGGGGGGTAATTCTGAAAAATTAGAAAAAATGAGGTATTTGAAATAATGATTAACATTCGTGAATTAGTATTAAGCAGCAAATCTTCTCACTAGACGGTTTTTTTTCCAAGAAATGTTTTAAAAATTTTCACTGCTTCGCGTTGTGGGCTGCTCTTTACTAGGTTGCAGATATTGCTGTGACGATGAAAAAGAGAAGCATTAATTTTCATTTTAGCCATGGCCTGGCCACCCCTACAAATATAAGGTTTTCAGTAAGTAAACACTCCTCATTATTTTGATAAAGATCGTTTTTGATTATAGGCTACATAAAAGAGTTCAGGAGATGAGGCCCAAATTCAAACAAATTATTTTTGTATCAGTTTTTATCTCGTTTTACAACTTCAGATGAGTGGCTTGGATGCAGTAGTTCAAAATCTGTCATATTGTGTTTTTATGGCACTTGGTATTAACCAAGTGACATATAGCAATCGCAAATTCTGTCGGTCTGTCGGTCCCGGTTTTGCTACTTTAGGCACTTCCAGGTACGCTAGGACGATGAAATTTGGCAGGCATATCAGGGACCGGACCAGATCAAATTAGAAATAATCGTTTTCCCAATTTGACCATCTGGGGGGGGGGCCGTTAATTCGGAATAAATAGAAAAATTGAAGTATTTTTAACTTACGAACAGTTGGTCAGACCTTAATGAAATTTGATTTTTTGAAGGATATCGTGTCTGAGAGCTGTTATTTTAAATCCCGACCGGATCTGGTGACATTGGGGGGGAGCTGGGAGGGGGAAACCTAAAATCTTGGAAACACTTAGAGTGGAGGGATCGGGATGAAACTCGGTGGGAAAAATAAGCATAAGTCCTAGATACATGATTGACATAACCGGAAGGGATCAGCTCTCTTTGGGGTAGTCGGGGGGGGGGGGGGTTAACTCTGAAAAATCAGAGAAAATGAGGTATTTTTAACTTACGAACGGGTGATCGGATCTCAATGAAATTTGATATTTAGAAGGATATCGTGTCTCAAAGCTCTTATTTTAAGTCCCGACCGGATCTGGTGACATTGGGAGGAGTTTGGGGTGGGGAACCTAAAATCACGGAAAACCCTTAGATTGGAGGGATCGGGATGAAACTTGGTGGGAAAAATAAGTAGAAGTCTTAGATACGTGATTTACATAATTGGAACCGATCTGCTCTATTGGGGGGGGGGGAGTTAATTCTGAAAAATTAGAAAAAATGACGTATTTTTAATATTCGAAGGAGTGATTGGATCTTCATGAAACTTCATATTTAGAAGGAACTCGTAACTCAGGGTAATTGGGGGGGGGGGAGGTGCAGTTGGGGGGAACCGGAAATCTTAGAAAATACTTTAAGCGGTGAGATCAGGATGAAACTGGATGGGAAGAATAAAAACCTGTCTAAGACACGTGACTGACATAACCGGACCGGATCTGCTCTCTTTGGTGGAGTTTGGGGGGGGGGTAATTTTGAAAATTGAGGTATTTGTAACTTACGAAAGGGTGACCAGATCTTAATGAAATTTGATATTTAGAAGGATCGCTTTAAGGCTCTAATTTTAAATTCCGACCAGATCCTGTGACATTGGGGGGAGTTGGAGGGGGAAACCGGAACTCTTGGAAAACGTGAAAATTGGGATTTTTTTTATCTTACGAATAGGTTATCGGATCTTAATGAAACTTGATATTTAGAAGGAATTCATGACTCAGAGCTCTTATTTCAAATCCCGACAAGATCTTTTGACATTGGGGGTAGTTTGAGGGTGAAATCTTAGAAAATACTTGGAGTGTAGGAATCGGGATGAAGCTTGGCGGATAGAATAAGCAAATGTCCTTGATACGTGATTGACGTAACCGTACCGGATTCGCTCTCTTTGGGGAAGGGGTTCAGTGATTTGGCGAGTTTGGTGCTTCTGGACGTGCTAGGACGATGAAAATTGGTAGGTGTGTCAGGGAGCTGCACAATTTGACTTGATAAAGTCGTTTTCCCAGATTCGACCACCTGGGGGGCTAAAGGGAGAGGAAAAATTAGAAAAATTAGGTATTTATATCATTCGAATGGGCGATCGGATCTTAATGAATTTTGATATTTAGAAGGACATCTTGACTCAGAGCTCTTATTTTAAATCCTGACCGCCTTTAAGCCTCTTATTTTCCTTTTAAATCAGTCTATTGATTCATAGAATTTTGCTAGAGCTCATACCATATGATTTTTTGGCTCTTAGCTCTTCTTGCCTCGTCACAAGTGCCATATGAGCTCTTAGGTCTTGTTTTTCAAAGTAAAATTTTTGTGCACGCCATCTTAAATTATGTTGGTGGGTTCCAGAGCCTTGTTTGGTTCTAAAGATCCTTAAGAATACCAATTCTTTCTTCATTGCGTCAAGTGCCTCCTGAAGGATGGGATTTGTACTACCGTTATTCGCCAACTAAGAAAACCGAC
This sequence comes from Artemia franciscana, assembly GCF_032884065.1. Taxonomy (NCBI): domain Eukaryota; kingdom Metazoa; phylum Arthropoda; class Branchiopoda; order Anostraca; family Artemiidae; genus Artemia; species Artemia franciscana. The sequence goes on along the minus strand of NC_088876.1, from coordinate 39,104,623 downwards.
TACATCAATCTCTGAAGTTATATTGCAGTTAAACCTTGGCATGATAGATTGACCGACCTAGAATTCAGAATCAGCATAGCTTGTTGAACATGCTTTTTTTTTATGGGTGTGGATCTCGGTAAATACCCTGATTTTTATATTTCAATCTACGACAAATGCCAAGTCATTTCAGAGGATGTATTTTGAAACGCTTTACAAAATTTCAAATGTTAAAATGTCTTTTAGCGATGACTCTACCAAGTTTGAGTTTATTGACAGGTGTGGCCGTGCTGACTGATGTCAAGTAGGAACGCATCTATTAGTTTTGCCATTGGACTATACTATACAGACATTATAAAAGTGGGGGTGTGTTGAAAATTGGCCTTTTCTCAGAGGAGTCATAGGTCCTTTGAATTTTCTTTATTATTTTTTTTAACAATTTCAGGCTTTTCAAGGGGAGGGATTCCCTCAGCAGGTTTGCCACCATGGTCAGTTCCTTAAGTGCTAAAATTGCCTGAATTTGCGTGATGCACCACGATTTTCGAGCCCTTGAAAATTTTTGAAGGCTTCCCAATCATTTTGGCTGTCCAATCATAGTTAGCTATCTGAAAATGACTCACAACCAAAAAATCCTGCTGGTAGGGAGAAAGATGTCAATCAAGACGATGTAGATTGGAATCAATGATAAACCCTAGATATCACAGGTGCACTGGCGCAGTACAAAGGTGCAGTGTTCCCTTGCTGCACTGACTTCCCAGATAACACAACAAAATCAGTAGTATCGACAGGTGTTCCTTGTCTTCAGAAGCTCACGAGAAAGGTCTTATTAACGTTGATGCAGAGTATTTGAGTTTCATAAGAACTTCCTGCCCTCTCAACGCTTCATAAGATTTTATTACAAGTTCATTAATAGACTTCAGCCATGTTGTTAGTACTGGTCCTCAGCGAAAGTAGTATCATGAACACCTTGAAGATAAAGTCGCATGGTATTAACATATACAAAATAAAGAAAAGGACCTAAATTGGAACAGTGATGCACTCCACATTTTGATGAATATGTTGGTATCGTATTTTAATTATGAAACACTATATTTAAAAGTCTGCATGGATTTTCCACGAGAGTAACTTACGAGAATCAAGATGAGGTTTTTCCTACATCTGTCGGTCCGTACTTGCCAGATTAGGTTTAGAAGACTGAATTTTTTTTTCAAATGGTACAATAACGTTTAAAAACAATAAAGTTTAAAAACAATAAAAAAAATGGTACAATAACGTTTAAAAACAATAAAAAAATGGTACAATAACGTTTAAAAACAATAAAAAAAATGGTACAATAACGTTTAAAAACAATAAAAAAAAATGGTACAATAACGTTTAAAAACAATAACGTTTAAAAACAATAAAAAAAATGGTACAATAACGTTTAAAAACAATAACGTTTAAAAACAATAAAAAAAAATGGTACAATAACGATTAACGTTTCTGCCCTTCCGCAGAGTGGTTCATATTTCTTTCGACAATCCAAGCATTTTTATGTTTTTTTTTTCATTTTTAGGTTTCTAAAAACCTTGAGGCTCTTTAGAATACTTAAATAATTTACTTGCTGCGCCTTTGATATCTGTCTCACTTACATGGGTGCTAGAGTTACTGAGTCATTTTTCAGGCCGTTTAATGCCTCTGCTCGAGTTACCATCACATTTCGCTACTTACTTGCCTCATTGGGTTTTGAAGACTGCACATTTTTTTATGGGTGGGAGCACGTTCATTTAAAGTTCTTTTTGCAGAGGGGGTATTAAGTATATTCTTGGGCTTTGGGACACCTCCAAGGTCCCTTCCGTACTTTAAGAATTTACTTGCGGTAATTTTAGCATATGTTTCACGTCCTTAGATGGGTATTATAATTCTCTGTGGCATCCAATGCCTCTGTTTGAATTTCGAGTATGTCTCAATATGTACTTGCAACATTTTGGGAAGGTGAAGTTAACGGCAGTAGTGACCCCATAAGGCTTTTTATGACACCCAGGGCCGCTACTCTTTTCTTCCTTTAATGACTTAAGATGACAAAGAAGGTTTAACGGCGACGCCCTCAGGGCAAAATGGAGGTGTATCTTACGTAATAGAGAAGGTTTACTTTGGTTGCTTATTACACAATAGGGTTTGTTTAATTTTGGTTGTTATGTAAACGGGAATGTTTTCTTCGAGACGGAGGTGCATGTTACGTAATAGGGAATGTTTTTTTAAGAGACGCAAGTGCTTATTGGGGGATTTATTGGGGATGAGGTAATCTTACATGACTTGTTATATTTATTGGGAATGATGTAATGGCAGCACACACGTGCGGTGTTACGTAATGACGGTGCACACACGCGTGTTACAGATAATTTAAGAGATTCTCTTTCGGGACTTCATTTTTTCTTTCAAGGCGTTTTTTCTTCTGGATTTCATTTTCCTTCAAAGCCCGTTTTTTCTTTCAAGTGTTTTTTAAGATTTCATTTTCTTTCATGGTGTTTTTTCTCAGGGAGCCTTTATTAACTAAAATAAGGATTCAGAAATAGGCTGAATCCTTAAAAACGGACACCAGAGAGGAAGGGTTTTTACAAGAAGTATTGAAGTGGTAGATCATATGAGAATAACAGAAAAGTAAAGAAAATAGAGAATGCATTGAAGCAGGAGCTCAGAGGCGTGAAGTGGAGGGCACGAGTAAAACTGCCAAGGATCTGGAAGATGCAGCCATACGGCATGATATTAAAATATTTTTTTTGCCTTTTAAAAAAATTAAGAGGAAGTAGTCTATCCAAATTTGTCGCAGCTAAAGATAAAAACGGGCCTCAATTAGTGAAAAGGAAAGAGTTACGCAGAGAGATGGGTTGAGCCTTCTTGGAATGTCTTAAGCTGTGATAAAGTTGCAGGAAACGACATTCAAAAGAATGAAAAAAAGTTTTCGGCAGTTTTTAAGTAAAGAAAAATTTATTTTGCAAAAAAAAAGTTAGAGGCAGTACTAAAAAGATAAAAATAATAATTCCGTAGTTGCTGATACAGTGGACAATGAGTTATTGAAATACGTTGTTGCAAGAACTAAAAATTTTGAATACGATTTTTAAAAAAGGGAAGTGCCTAGCGATTTTAGAAAAACTTTAATTAAAACGTTTTCTAAGGTGATAAGTGTGAGTGCGGTAATTAAAGAAACATTAGCTTGATGTCTTCTGGAAACAAATTACTTAGAGTGATGGTGCTTTTTAGACTTAAAGATGCTGTAGATAAAGTTTTAGGAGAAGAATAGTTTGGCTTCAGGAAGGGAGAGGATGTGTTTCAAAATGAAAGAATTTTCGGAGGTTTTTAGAATTCAGCATGGAAGAATAGGTTTGAAAATTTAGAAAAAGGCTAAGTCACTTATACTAGGGATAAACGAAGGTGAAAGGTGATCTTAGGTAAATACAAGATTGATCAGATGGACGGTTTCACTTAAGTGGTTCACATCCTAGTACTATAGTGAAAGAAAGATTGAGATGGCCAAGACACGTTTTGCTGGTGAAGGACTACAGATTGCTAAAGATGGTCCCTTTTTTGGCCTTCCATCTAGGGCCAGAAGAAGAACAGGTTGTCCACGAATGGGATGGGAAGAGATTGTGAGAAAGGATTAAAAAAAAATGGCAGGAGGCTATGAGGGAAGCTTTTAATGGATTGCTATGGAGGAGGAGCTTACGCAGGTATGTTGGCCTTAGGTGGCTTGGTGCTGTAGTGAGTTGTTAGTAGCAGTGGTAGTTCCAGAGATATTACAGATACGTCCCTTCGACAATATGGTTACACGTAGCGTCTTCGATTTAGTTTACCTCCCTTCTTTCAATATCCCCGGAAAGTTTCAATTTAATGGCCTTTGCCGTTCATGGAAAATTGCTGGTGCGCCTTTTTGACAACCAGGACGAGCGTAGTGTCTTTTGACTCAGTTCAATCCACACTAAAATTTTCAATTTTGTAGATATTGCAGATAGGCCGTTTTGACAACATGTATGCGCATACTCTTTCTAATTTAATTTAACACCCCCCTCAACATTCCCTGAAAGCTGAAAGTTCTAGCTGAATTCCCTTGGCTATTACTTGCATTTTACAGATTCGTTCTGTTGACAACCTTGATGTAGATAATGTCTTTTGATCTTGTTAAATTACCCCTTGACACTCACTTAAAATTTCAACTTGATACCTTTAACCGTTCCTGCTATATCTCAGATACGCTCTTTTGACAAACTGGACAAACATAGTCTCTTTTGAGTAAGTTCGACATCTTCCTCGACATTGTCTCAAAGTTTCAACTTATTTTTCCTAGAGGTTTATGAGATATTGCAGATTCAACGTTTTGATCACCTGGATGCACCCATCCCTAAGATACTTAACATGCGCCCATTTGATAATCTGGACACATATACTGTTTTTGGATTTAAATCTACATCCTCCTTAAAATACCATGAAAGTTTCAGCTTTAATATCCTTAGCAGTTCCTAAGATATGACAGATATACACATTTGACAACTTGGATAACATTGTGTCTTTTTATTTAGTTTCACATTCCCCTGAAAATGTCCTGAAAGTTTCAACCTAATACCCCGAGGCATTCTTAGCTATTACAGATCCACCGTTTTGACAACCTATATACACAAGGTGTCTTGATTTATTTCAACACTCCCCTAAAGATTTCCTGAAAGTTTGATCTTAGTAATTCTTTGGAGACCCAGGATCAAGCACACCTCCCTCCTTCTCTGTAATAAACCTATATGTACAGAATGGACAACTTGCATAACTTACATGCCCTTGTCCCAGGAATTATAGGGGCTATATTTTCCTCGGAGACATAGTTATTGGACCTTACTTGAAAAATTGACTATTTAAGATTTTGACCGAATGTATTTGGCGGTTGAGGGGGAAGGGAGCTAAGAAAGGCCAGGGAGGGGTCTTTTTACTATCAGTCAATTTTTCCTCTTGAAAATGGTTTTGGTACTATATCCTTAAATGTCCAATGGAATGAGCCCCCTCCGAAGTTTTTACGACAACTCTTTCTTTACGAAGTGTCTTCAGAAATAGATATTACGAATTCAAGAAATATCGCTCTTTACTTAGGCTGAGCTATTGCACTGGCTCTGACTTGACTTGGTATGACTGGGAGATATCAGCAGTTCGTGGTAACGAACTGTAGTAAGGAGCGACCCGGCTCAATAGTAACCGAAACAAAAAAAAAAATAGAATTTCGATACCAATAGAAAATAAACACATTAAAAAATAGCTTAATATTAAAAAAAGGTCATTGATTTTTTCTTCTTTTCTTCGAAAATATGTTTGCAGCTGATTTAATGCTGTTTTGACCCTTGGGTGTGTGCAATCTTCTCTTTCTCGTTGTGGACGCTATTAACACCCTTATTCAGAGATCTGATAATTGGGACTTAACACTCAATTTTGCTAGAGGTTGTGTTCTGAAAACGCTTTCAATATGTCAAATGGTAGGATGTCTCAATCAAGTTTGAGTTTGTTGAGACATCTGGTTGGGATCAGTGAAACCGGATTGGGTCACTTCTCTTATTTTTTCTCCATTTGGCTCGTGGAATTTGAATTTTGGCAGATGATTTTGGTTTAAACTACGCAAATTATCTCTTGGCCCTCATAAGTGTCATTTCCAAAGTTTCTTTCCAAACCATGTCCTAGACCTTCTCATTTCTGAGAATGCGCAAATTTTGTAAACAAATTTTGTAAAAAGAAATTCAAGTACTGAGGCCTTAACAAATGTCCTATTCTTTCGAATCCCGGTCCCGGCACTTTTTTTTAAAACCTTCTTTGAGATGCAGGTGTATGTTACGTCAAAGGGAATGTTTTCTAAACGATACAGGGGTTAATTCCGCTATAAAGAATGTTTTCTATGAGATGCGTATGTTAATTACTATAAAAGACCTAAGGATGTAGGGAGAAACCTTCAGGGCCCGCCAAAGTCAGGGTTTCTTTGGATATTCTTTAAAAAACCTACGACGCCCCGTCCAATTATGATTTTCTTGATTGTTATGCAATAGGGTATGCTTGTTACGTGATAGTTTCTTTGGGTGTTTAAAAACCTACGAGGGTCAGGTGGTAAAACCTTAAAGACGCCGGGTCCTAGAGAACAATTCCAATGGAGGCCCTAGCAAGCACTTCCGACAGGGCCCCTAGCAACCAATTTCAACGTGGTTTCTAGCAGTCAGTTCTATCGGGGCCCCTAGCATCCAATTCCACAGGGTCTTAGCAGAGAATTTCAAGGTGGTCTTAGTATCCAATTCAACCGGCACCCTAACATCCAATTCTCACGGAGGACCCAAGCAGTCAATTCCAACGGCGTCCTAGCACACAATTCACGGCAGCCCTAGCATCCAATTCCGCCGGGGCCCTAGCAACCAATTCCGCAGGGGCCATAGCAACCAATTCCAACGGGGGCCCTAGCAACCATTTCCAACGGGGATTAAGCAGTCAATTCCAATGGGGGCCCTAGCAGTCAATTCCACTGGAACCCCTAGCTTCCAATTTCACCAGGGGCCCTAGAAGTCAATTCCAACGAGGCTCCTAGCATCCAATTCATCCGGTGCCCTAGCAACCGATTCCAAGGGAGGCCAGGAAGTAAATTTCAGCCTGTATGATAAGTGTTATTAATTTTCTAACAAACTTTTATTGTACATACAAATTATATTAATGAAAATATATTTACAAGCATTATTAAAACACTGAAAAATCAGTTAAAGCACAACAAACGAAAAAATAAAACGTGAAAACAAATATAAAGGATAAAATATAAGCAAAAAGAACCATGAATTAAAGAAGCATGATAACCATAGCAACCAATTTCAGGGGGAGGGGTGGAAAGTTGACATTAGAGATAAAGTTCCGCCATATTTAGAGGTATTTTCTCAGAGTTTTTTTTGGAATTTCCACGTGTCTATTGCTCTATTAGACGCTATTGCAAGAAAAAGAGACATAGTTTTTTTGCGTTTGGCTCTTTCTGAGAGGTTTTAATGAAAGTGACATGTGTCTTTGAGCCAAGACTATGCATGTTTCACGTAACCCTGAAGCCAAACGCAGAGGTTTGGCTCATGAAAACATTAACCATAGGATTTAATGCATGATTTTTAATATGACAATATCTGGAAAATGTAGTTAGGAATGTGTGGGGGCGTTAGCGGATGCCAGAAGGCCAGTAATAGTGCCACACGGCGTTGTGAATCGCAATGGTATATCACGGAGGGTTGGTTTGCGTCAACTTGAACCAGTGGATTTAATGATGCTTTTTAATAAGAAGATACGTGGGAAATGTCTTAGGAATGATGAAGGGGTGCTATAGGGTGCCAAAGAGCCAATAATAGTGTGGCGCGATGGTGTGAATAGACATGGTGCATTACGGAGGGATGGCTTCCGAAAAAACCTAAACCATTGAATTTAATGCATGATTTTTAACAAGAAAATATCTGGAAAATGTCACAGGAATGATGAGGGGTGCTAGAGGGTGCCAGAGGGCCCAGTCACAGTGTGGTACGGTGGCGCGAATTGACGTGGTGTATCACGTTGGTGGGTGGATTGCAAAAATATGAACCAATAGCTTCACTGCATGATTTTTATCATGAAAATATATGAAAAAAGGTCTTAAATATATGAAATATATGAAAAAAGGAATAATAATGTGTATCACCGGGATGCCATGGGCCAGCTACATAGTGCCATGGTGGCATGAATGGCTTGAACTAACGTGCTCGACAGCTTTAAGTTAAGATGGGAGGTGTTAAAAGAATTTTTTGGCTGGTGAAGGGGAGCAGAAATTCAACAGCCAGTCAAAGAAATGAGACGTTTTTATCAAGAGTTCTCAAAAACTGCCTAATATGGTTTCAATATATCTCTAGTAAGACCCCCCTCCTCTGGAATTGGTTGCTAGAGGGTCGGCCAACCACATATTGTCACGGTGGCATGAAATGTGCATAGTTTTGGCTAAAAGAAACATCTTATTTTCAATAAAACCTCTCAGAAATAACCGAATGCAAAAAATGTCTCTTATTCTTGCAGTTACAATAGAAACGTAGCATTTTCGTAAAAACCTCTCTGAAATACCTCTTAATATGGTTAAATTTATCTCCAACATCAATCCTCCATCCTCCCCTCTGGAATAGGTTGCTATGGTTCACACCTTTCTTTAATTCCTGGTTCTTTTTCCTTTATAGTTTTTCACGTTTTGGTTTTTTTGTTTGTTGTGTTACAACTTCTTTTTCTGTATTTTAATAATGCTTTTAAATGTGTTCTCATTAATAAAATGTGTATGTACAAAAAATATTGTTAGAAAATTAATAACACTTACCATGTATGTTCATATCTAATAGAGCAATTTCTAGTAATCGATTTCCCCGTCCGTATGTCAATTATTACAGCCAAATGTAGACTCGCAATTCATTTAATCATACTAGCATACTCGAACAGGGGATTCTTCGTGCATGCAATAGGTCATCATGTAGGATAATATTACCCGAATCAAAGCATTATGAATAGTTTTGCTAGTTTTCTTTAAATTATATAGTTTCCCTGAAAAAACGCCTTGAAAGAAAATGAAATCCCAAAAAAATCTTTTAAAGTATTATGTAACACCCGTGTGTGCACCATCGTTGCGTAACATCTTATTTGGTTCCTCCTCAGTTACAAGCGAGGGTTCCTCACGAGCCCCTGAAGTCTGGCATGCCTTGCGTTATCGCGTCATCCTTATCATAAGTAAAATGTCCTTATTACGTAGGCTTCCCGTTTGACTATTCCTCCCCCCTTGGAATTGATTCCTATGGGGCCCATTGAAATTGGATGCTAGGGCCCTGGTTTGATTGGATGCTAGGGCCCTGGTTTGATTGGATGCTAAGAGCAACGGTCGAATTAGATACTAGGTCCCTCTAGAAATTGACTCATTGAGCCCTCTCGTTGGAATTGATTATTCTGGGGCCAATTGAAGTTGGTTGCTAGGGCCCTGGTTAAATTGGATGATAGGAGCCCCATTTGAATTGACTCATAGGGCCGCTGGTAGAATGGGATGCTAAGGCCTCCCGTTGGAATTGGATGCTAGGACCCCTTTGGAATTGATTGCCAGGACCTCTGTTGGAATTGGTTGCTAAAGCACCGTTAAATGACTGCTAGGGCCCCGTTGGAAATTCTTTCTAGGGCTCCCGTTCGAATTGGTTGCTGGAGCCCCTGTGGAAGTGAATACTACGGACCTTGGTGTAATTGGATGCTGAGTACCCGTTGGAATTGATTTCTAAGGGCCCCGTCGTAGTTGGTTGTTCTGACCCCCGGTGGGATTGCTCGCTTGGGCCCGATGCCTTGGAAGTTTTCCTCAACTGGCCCTCGTAGGTCTTTAAACATTCAAAGAAACTTACGTAACAAGCAAACCCTATTACGTAACAATCAAGGAAATCCTTTTTTGCGACGTCTCGTAGGTTTTATAATGAACATCCAAAGAAATCCTGATTTGGCGGGCCCTGTAGATTTTTACCTACACCCTTAGGTTTCTGAAAGTAATTAACACTTGTATCTCTTAGAAAACCTTCCCTATTACGTAATTGACCCTTGCATCGTTTAGAAAGCATTCTCGATGACAGAACATGCACCTGCACCTTGAAAGAAGTTTTTTATGAGTCGGTACTGGGGTTCGAAGGGATACGGCCCTTGTTAATATTGTTGAGACCTCACTGTTAATTCAATTAAATCTCATCTCTCTCTTTCTCTCTCTCTCTCTCTTTGTCTCTCTCTCTCTCTCTCTCTCTCTCTCTTTTTCTTTCTTTCTCTCTTTCTCTCTCTCTCGCATTTATGTATGTATCTGTGTGTTTGTGCGTGTTTTTTATCTCTCACTCTCTCGGCCTTTGTGGTTGAGCTGCTGTTTGCTTGTCTGTCTCTTTCTCTGTGTCTATGTGTCGTTTGTTTGCTTGTCTCCGTGTCTATCTTTGTCTGTTCGTATGGATGAATATGTGTGTTTGCATTTTTTTGCGTCTCTTTCACTCTCTATCCCCGTGAGTCTGAGTGAATATTTGCTTGTCTCCATGTATATTTTTTCTTGACATAGCACTTATTCCATTTCAGGGTCATATTTGAGTTTTGACATGGTTTCAGCTAATAATAGTGTTTTCATTCGCTTGGTTTTTCTGTACAGTGCATCCACTGTCAAGACAATGCACGCATAGATCTCCAGTAGTGTTACCACTAGTACTTGTTTCATAGTTCAAATAATTGTCTTTGTCAGCAATCAACGCAACGATAACTTTATCATGTGCACATACTTTCTCGGAATATTTTGTCTTCACTTTTTTCAAATATGATGCAAGAATTTATCATTCCAATGTACAAAACAACTGGTTAGAAACCTATAATAAACTAGGTAGTGTCAATGACCATCCATAGAGTGCCACGGAGGTAGTCGCATAAAAAAATCCAGAAAGTCTCAACAATTCTTTGACTAAATAATTAGACTAAAAAACTAATAAAAAATCAGAGTCCAAAACTCTGAGTAAGTCCTAAAAAATTTTTTTTGGGGGGAGGGACAAAAGGTTTGGAGGAGGAGCATTGGAGGCCTTGGAGGTGGGACATGGATGACGATAAGTTTCTTCTAAAAGAAGTGTTGATATAAGCACTCATTCCCATGAACATGATGATACAAGTGGTTACACTATGGTTATGTTATATATGCTGTCATGTCATACTATATCATAAATTATATTAGTCTTATTTGAAATCAAAGGAAGTGGTTTACTATGTTTTCTTAATCATCTTCTAACAGGTATCTGAAAATGAAATGTCGACTGGGTTAGGCTAGTGAAATACCTCTTTTGCATTATGGTCATCTAATTAGGAAAAATTCTTGTTTTTCATCTTCTCTATCTGACATTTAACTAGGACAAGCCTCTGGTGTAGTGACCTTAGTATAGGTAAGTTTTAGTACCCACGATAATATTCTTTTTGAAGGGGAAAATACCCCTGCCTTCTAAAATCCTGACTGCGTTAAAGCCTCATGTGTGCAGTTTTTGGTCAGTAAAAGGAACAACTTTTAGTCAAAAGATTGTTTTTCATGTAATCCTTTTGTTTCTCTGTGATTCTACTGTACGAACGAGTTAATCATTTGTCTTTTACCCCTCCAAGGAGAGGTACCAAATGTTTATATGTAAAAGTGTATGTCAGTTAAATAAATAAATGGAATTTGGATTTTTATTGAGATATTAATTTTATTTTTAGGAGCTTAAAATGGTTCGTCGCAAGGGAGTGTATGCACCAGTGGAGCCAGAAAAAACAAACGGCGCTGGAAATGGAGATGTGTCTGGATTAAAGCTTGAACAACAACGTGAAAGCTATTATGTTAATGGCGAAGCTACTTCTTTCCTAACTAATGAGGAATTGAATTATAGCACTGTGCTAAATCGATCTAAAAATGGTGATAAGTGTGGCTTAGGTGACTGTTTTTCGCCAAGATTTATTCAGCCATTAGCCTCAAAACAAGTGTTTCTTGTAGTATTTTGTCTCACCTGTATTTTACAAGGAATGTTTTATACTTATTTCGCAAGTGTACTTACAACCTTAGAAAAACTTTTTCAAATCCGTTCGAAAACAACTGGCATAATAATGAGTGCCACTGAAATTGGACAAATAGTGGGATCTCTTCTTCTGTCCTATTATGGCGGTCAGGGCCACAGGCCGAAATGGATTGGATGGGGCACAGTGCTGTTTGGTTTGGCCTCTTTGTTTTGCTCGCTTCCTCATTTTTTGTTTGGGACTAATGTTGAAACAGCTCAGAACGCTAGTTTTAGTGGTTTTCGTTTTGACGATTCTGAATTACTTTGCCATTCAGATAAAGGCAATAAAACAAGCTTGGAAGGTATGTTGGTATCTCAAAAGAAAATTTAGCAGTAAAATTATTAATGCAGAAAAAGTATCTGAAAAAATACATACATTTTTGCAAAAATGCATTAACAAACAGTAGTTTTCGTGGTTATTATTTGATGATTCCAAATCACTTTACCATTCAGATAAATTTAATAGTTAAAATATAAATATAAATATATATATTTAATAGTTAATAGTAAAATATAAATATTTAATAGTTAAAATATAAATTTAATAGTATGGCTATAGGCACTCTTACGAATGCATAATATTTAATGTTATTTAATGTTAATTTAATGTTAGTACTTAAAACATTAAGTACTTTAAGTACTTAAAGTACGTTTAAGAGTTTAAAGTACTCAAACATGTAAAAGAATTTTCAGCGAACGTCAGTTTTATCGGCTGTCGTTCTTTTTGCATTGCTTAACCATTCAAATATAGTGGATAAAACAAGCCTAGAAGACATATTAAAGAAAACCTATGAGCAAAATTGTTACTTTAAACAACGGTATTTGAGTACCGCTGAAATTTTTTGTTCGTAACGTTAGTTCGTAACGGTCGTTTTCAGCTAACTTTAGTTTTATCGGTTTTAATTTTTATAATTTCTCATCACTTAACCATTCAAATATTGTGGATAAAACAAGCTTAGAAGACATATTAAAGAAAACCTATGAGCAAAATTGTTACTTTAAACAACGGTATTTGAGTACCGCTGAAATTTTTTGTTCGTAATGTTAGTTCGTAACGGTCGTTTTCAGCTAACTTTAGTTTTATCGGTTTTAATTTTTATAATTTCTCATCACTTAACCATTCAAATATTGTGGATAAAATAAGCTTAGAAGACATATTAAAGAAAACCTATGAGCAAAATTGTTACTTTAAACAACGGTATTTGAGTACCGCTGAAATTTTTTGTTCGTAACGTTAGTTCGTAACGGTCGTTTTCAGCTAACTTTAGTTTTATCGGTTTTAATTTTTATAATTTCTCATCACTTAACCATTCAAATATTGTGGATAAAACAAACTTAGAAGATATATTATAGAAAATCTATCAGCCAAATTGTTACTTTAAACAATGGTATTTGAGTACCGCTGAAATATTTCGTTCGTAACGTTCGCTTGTGAAACGGTCGCTTTCAGCTAACTTTAGTTTTATCGGTTTTCATTTTTATAATTTCTCATTACTTAACCATTCAAATATAGTAGATAAAACAAGCTTAGAAGATATATTAAAGAAAATCTGTCAGTCAAATGGTTACTTTAAACCACGGTGTTTTACCGCTGAAATTTTCGTTCATAACGTTCGTTCGTAAAACGGTCGTTTTCAGCTAACGTTAGTTTTATCGGTTTTCATTTTTATAATTTCTCATTGTTTAACCATTCAAATGTAGTCGATAAAACAAGCTTAGAAGATATATTAAGGAAAATCTATCAGCAAAATTGTTACTTATGCAACGGTTAATGCCGCTGAAATTTTTCGTCCGTAACGTTCGTTTGTAAAATGGTCGTTTTCAGCTAACGTTAGTTTTATCGGTTTTCGTTTTATAATTTCTCATTACTTTACCATTCAAAATGGATAAAACAAACATAGAAGGTATCTGAAGGAAATATATTAGCAAAATTATTAATTTAAGAATGGTTTTTGAATTCCGCTCAAATCATGGTGTCGCATAGATTATCACTTAGAGTGGAGGAGGAGAGTGGGCAGCTGTGTTAGCCTTAGGTGGCGAGATGTTGCAGTGAGATAATAATAAAAATAGTCGTAGTATGTTAATAAAAAGAAATGAAAACCCATCTATACACAGGGGTTGTATATATGTATAACAATTGTTAACTAACAGTGGTAGCTAACAATTTTCTCCTGCTCGTGGAAAAAGATGTGTTAGCTAATAGTTCTCAGAAACGTATAAACTGGATGGGAAATTGCAAAACTAAAAGCTCGAAAAAAAATGCTGCTCCGGTTACAAGTTAGACCGTCACTGAAGATGTTGGAAGAAAACCAATAAAAATAATTGTTAATAAGAAATATAGGCAGTTATGGATCTTTGCCAATTCTATAGCGTTAAAGCTGATCATCCATATTTGTTGCATTATCAGTTTTGGGTACTTTTTTAATATTCCGAACTTTGTTAATATCTCGAGAAATGAAGTTAGATTAATCATAATGAAAAAATAATGAAATAATGAAAAAAGTTAATCATAAATGAAAAAAGCTCGAAAAAAATGCTGCTCAGGTTACAAGTTAGACAGTCACTGGAGATGTTGGGAGAAAACCAATGAAATAATTTGTTAATAAGAAATATAGGCAGTTATGGATCTTTGCCAATTCTATACTGTTAAAGCTGATCATCCATATTTATTGCATTATCAGTTTTGGGTACTTTTTACGAGAAATGGAGTTAGGTTAATCATAACGAATTATATCAAAATATGACGAAAATGTATTTTTAAAAACAAAGTTATAGAAAATACAACAAGGAATTATGGAAAGCAGGCCCCCCAGAACGGATTACATTAAATACCTAACCTCTACCAACCTCTATATATTAAATACTATATTTAATTAAAATAATAATAATAATAATAATAATTTATTTATCACCCACTTCACAAAACAGAGGTTAAGTGGAGTAAATACAAAAGGAAAACAGCAAAAGTAAAACAAGAAACTAATTTAATCACATACAGAAACAAGAGCTAAGAGCTCATATGGCACTTGTGACGAGGCAAGAAGAGCTAAGAGCCAAGAGCTCATATGGTATGAGCTCTAACAAAATTCTATGAATCAATAGATTGATTTAAAATGAAAATCAGAGGCTTAACGCCGGTCAGGATTTAAAATAAGACCTTTGAGTCACGATGTCCTTCTAAATATCAAAATTCATTAAGATCCGATCACCCACTCGTAAATTATAAATGCCTCGTTTTTTCTAATTTTTCCTCTCCCTTTAGCCCCCCAGATGGTCGAATCTGGGAAAACGACTTGTATCAAGTCAATTTGTGCAGCTTCCTGACACGCCTACCAATTTTCATCGTCCTAGCACGTCCAGAAGCACCAAACTCGCCAAATCACTGAACCCCTCCCCCCAACTTCCCCAAAGAGAGTGAATCCAGTACGATTCCGTCAATCACGTATCAAGGACATTTGCTTATTCTATCCACCAAGCTTCATCCCGATTCCTCCACTCCAAGTGTTTTCCAATATTTCCCCCTCCAACTCCTCCCTATGTCAAAAGATCTGGTCGGGATTTGAAATAAGAGCTCTGAGACATGAATTCCTTCTAAATATCAAATTTCGTTAAGATCCGATCACCTATTCGTAAAATAAAAATACCCCGATTTTCACGTTTCCCAAGAATTCTGGTTTCCCCCTCCAACTCCCCTCAATGTCATAGGATCTGGTCGGAATTTAAAATTAGAGCTTCAAAGCGCAAGACCCTTCTAAATTTCAAATTTCATTAAGATTTGTTCACCCTTTCGTAAGTTACAAATACCTCAATTTTCAAAATTACCCCCCCCCCAACTCCACCAAAGAGAGCAGATCCGATCCGATCATGTCAGTCACGCGTCTTAGACAGGTTTTTATTCGTCCCATCCAGTTTCATCATGATCTCACCGCTTTAAGTAATTCCTAAGATTTCCGGTTCCCCTGAGCTGCCCCCCCCCCAATTACGCTGGATCCGGTTAAGATTTAAAATAAGAAAACTGAGTCACGAGGTCCTTCTAAATATGAAGTTTCATGAAGATATGATCACTCCTTCGTAAAAATACGTCATTTTTTTCATTTTTCAGAATCAACTCGCCCCCCCCCCAATAGAGAGGATCTGTTCCAATTATGTAAATCACATATCTAAGACTTCTGCTTATTTTACCACCAAGTTTCATTCCGATCCCTCCAATCTAAGCGTTCTCCATGATTTTAGGTTCCCCCACCCCAAACTCCCCCCAATGTCACCAGATCCTGTTGGGACTTGAAATAAGAGCTTTGAGACACGATATCCTTCTAAATATCAAATTTCATTGAGATCCGATCACCCGTTTGTAAGTTCAAAATACCTCATTTTTTCTAATTTTTCAGAATTAACCCCCCCACCTACCCCACAGAGAGTGGATCCGTTCCAGTTATGTCAATCATGTATCTAGGGCTTGTGCTTATTTTTCCCACCAAGTTTCATCCCGATCCCAATGTCACCAGATCCGGTCGGAATTTAAAATAACAGCTCTGAGAACCGATATCCTTCCAAACATCAAATTTCATTAAGATCTGATCAACCGTTCGTAAGTTAAAAATACTTCAATTTTTCTATTTTTTCCGAATCAACGGCCCCCCCACTCCCCCCCCAGATGGTCAAGTCGGCAAAACGACTATTTCAAATTTAATCTTGTCCGGTCCCTGATGCGCCTGCCAAATTTCATCGTCCTAGCTTACCTGGAAGTGCCTAAAGTAGCAAAACGGGGACCGACAGACCGACAGACTGACAAACCGATAGAATTTGCGATTGCTATATGTCACTAGGTTAATACCAAGTGCCATAAAAAGACATAAAGAAAAAAAAACTGAGCGAACTTCTCTAGTGTGTTCGGGATAATACTCAAGTATATTGGGCTATATATTTGCACGTTAGAGGGGGGGATAAAGTATGCTTGGTCTGTGTGTGTGTGTTCGGGATAATACTCAAGTATATTGGGCTATATATTTGCACATTAGAGGGGGGGATAAAGTATGCTGGGTCTGTATTCAAAATGTTTTAGCTATAATTACTCTGCATATTATGAGGTAGGTGAGAATTGTTTCATTAGGATTAACCTAACTTCTCTTCTTGGGCGTGTTTGGTATAATACATAAGTAATCCAAATTGTATATTTTTCCGCTATTGTCGTAATGCGTCTATCTTGAAATTGAATCAACTGTGACGAAACCAAACTAGGAAAACAAGATACGGGGGACAGAAATTCGTTGAAAATATATAATTTGGGCTATATTTTTGCACATTAGGGGTTTGGGGGTAAAGTATACCTGGTCTAAATGCAAAATGTGTTAGCCACAGTTATTCTGCACACTATAGAGCAAGAATTGTTTCATTAGGGTTTACCTAACTTCACTCCTTGGGTGTGTTTGGTATAATACATAAGCATCCGTAATATACAAAACTGGATACTTGTATATTACCCCGAACACACTCGATAAGTTTAATTTATTTGATCTGAGGAAAACTTGTTTGTCTGCAATCGATTATAATTAGTTTAGTCTGAGTGAGAAAAACTACGATGTGGGTATGTTTTAATTAAATATTTAATATATAGAGGTGGTTAGGGCTAGGTTAGGTTAGATGTATTGCTCGATAGCTTAAGAATAGATAATTTGGGTTTTATATTTGCACAGTAGGGGGGGGGCTGGTAAAGTGTGGCATGTCTGTATGTAAAATTTGTTAGCTAAAATTATTCTGCATATTATGAAGTAAGAAGTTTTTCATTAGTATTATCCTAACTTCACTTCTTGTGTATGTTTGGTATAATAAATGAGTACCATATTACGCCTCAAATCAGTGTCATAGGAAGGGGAGGGGTGAGAGAGCGAACTTACCGCTGGGTATAGCATCTGTTGGAGGCCCACTCTTGTTGTTAAAGGGGGAAGGGCAAAATTTAACATTGCTCCAGGTTCTGAAAAATTCACCCACGGTGCGACTTCAAATTCTCGGATTTAAATTCTTCAAATTAGTTTTCGATTTGTTAAAGAAATTTCCTCTTCGTGTTAGATAATTATTTCAACCTAGCTCACAAAACACCGCTTCTAGAAAAATTGTTAGGGTACCAAGGGTAGTTTAAATGGAGTACGATCGCTGGAATTTATTAAGTTTAAACTTAAATATATATCGTAAAATATCTGGAAAAATCGGGATTTAATTTTTGAAAAGACCTCCGTATGCAGTACTGCAGTATTTGCTAGCAGCGGACGTCAAATTTAATGAAAAAAAAGTGTGTGAAAAAAAAAGGTAAAAAACGTATGACCCCAAAAAGCTTAAGACAGTTCCATTTTTCTTTTAAGGTTTAGTTGTTCTTGGGAACCAATATATTGTTAATGTTTGTATTTTTAGGATGTTTGTTAAGGCCGCGTTGTATTTTTAAGTTAATGTTTTGTTTTTTAATCTTTTTTGAATTTAACTTATTAGTTTCGCTTACTCATTTTCGGTATCGAACGCGGCAACGCTGGTGAAAATCTGGTACTATCTTAAAAACTTCATAATTTTGAAACAACCAAAAGAAAAATCTTACAAAATTGCTGTTTCCAGGTATAAATCCACCTAGGCTGGGCTCAGGGGGCTTTTTTACGTCTTTAGTAAGATGAGACAAAATTGTATTTCCACGTCACAGTAGTTTGACAAACTGTTTGGAAACTGCCGAACTTTAAATCGACAGTATCAAACAGTTCGTGGTAACGAACCGTAGTAAGGAGCGACCCGGCTCAATAGTAAATGAAAAAACAGAATTTTTATACTAATAGACACATCAAAAGAATTGGATTTTTATGCTGATTTTAAATATATAAGTTTCATCAAGTTTAGTCTTACCCATAAAAAGTTACGAGCCTAAAAAAAAAATTTGAAGGGGCATTTCTCTCCTCAACGCCCCGCTCTTTACCCTAAAGTTTTTTTTTACTGTTTTAAAAAGTAAAGTTGAAAGAAAGAGTCAAACCGTAGCGTAAAGAACGGGACGTTGAGGAGGGAACAGCACATTATACATACCGAGTAATTTCTGTTCGTTTTAAGTTTTAATGTCGCTCCTTACTTTCAGCTAAAAAAGCTTGTTTTTTTATTTAATAGTGTCTTAAGACGGAATTATTAAACTCATACGATAATACTGATTTTCGAAATATGCTGTTTAATCACACCTTAAAGTAAAATCTAGTGGCAGGTGTGTAATTTGCTAGGGGACAGGGGGAGGGAGCAACCACCCTCTTCCGACTCCAGTTTGCCCCTCCTTGCTGAAATTTAGCGTCTTCAAGAATGTCATCAAAACTAAAATAGGCCTACATAATTCAAGCATCCACAGAAACAGAACAGTTTTCTCTAGTAGGCCTATACCTTTGCCTTTTTACTGTATGGTGCTTTTTTTTCACTTGGCCATTTTCACTTGACTTTGAAAAATCTGCTCTAACTCCGCCCTCCTCCCAGGATTTTGACGAAATTATGCCGCTGGCTAGTGATAACAGTCCAGATATAATTCGACATTACTCTATGCAAATTTAAATACTTTATTGCCACTTAAGTTGTCTTTTTGAAACTGTACTTAAGGGCAATTGCCCTGAAGAAATGCCCTGACAGTATGGAATGCACGGACAAGACATAAAAATGCTGCTGAGTAGGGGATCAGAAATTGCTATGCTATATCGTTAAGGGTTGGCTATAGCGAGCCTGAGGAACTCCTGTGCGCATGCCAGGCATCACTGATATACATAGAGGGAAATACTGAAGGCAGTCTTTTAAGACAGAATTGGTCATGTTTGACGAAGTAAAATTTTAAAAGAAACTGATGCGGTTAAGCCAATATATAAAAAAATGAGAGTAATAAAAATTGATTTACCTATTTTCTTCAAAATCAAGGAGTGTAAAAGATAATTAAATAAAGGTACAAAAACGTTCCAACGAGTCAAACAAAGCAACGATTTATAGGAAAGCACATGCTTTTCCAGGTCTAGAAAAATAACTGAAAAAATGCATTAAATAAAAATTACGAAGGTAAAGGCCCAGATAAAGGGGTATTGAGAACGAAATATGTTAAGAAAACAATTCTTACTTCATTATATGCAGAATAATTTTAGTTTACACATTGTAACTGCAGTTCCACTATGCCTCACCCCCAGCTTCCCCTAATGTACAAATATATTCCCCAAGTTTAATAAATATCAGGCATTTCCGTCTGCTAGATGCCCCTGTGACGGAATTTAGGACCTTCTACCACCAGGCCAAAGAGGTCACTTTGTGTGTTTACACCAGTGGCTCCCAACTGATTTCGGGCCATGCCCCTCCTAGGTATTACCAACATCCTAATGCCCCCCCTCGGGATATATAAATTTTTCTTCAAGATCTTATATGTACTTTTTTGTCGTCTCATTGCATATTTTATGCTAATGAAAAATATCGTCTGTATAAAACACATTCTATATAATGCAAGATGTTATTGCAATACTATCATGTATCCTTTTTGCTCTTAAAATGCAGATGAATGTGACGTTATTCACATGTTTTTATGGCACTTGGTATTAACCAAGTGACATATAGCAATCGCCAATTCTGTCGGTCTGTCTGTCTGTCTGTCGGTCCCGGTTTGGCTACTTTAGGCACTTCCAGGTAAGCTAGGACGATGAAATTTGGCAGGCGTATCAGGGACGAGACCAGCTTAGATTAGAATTTCCCAATTTGACCATCTGGGGGGTGAGGGGGGGTGGGGGCCGGTTAATTCGGAAAAAATAGAAAAAATGAAGTATTTTTAACTTATGAATGGGTGATGGGATCTTAATGATATTTGATGTTTGGAATGAATTTGTGTCTCAGAGCTCTTATTTTAAATCCCGACTGGATCTGATGACATTGAGGGGAATTGGAGGGGGGTAACCTAAAATCTTGGAAAACACTTAGAGTGGAGGGATCGGGATGAAACTTGATGGGAAAAATAAGCACAAGTCCCAGATACATGATTGACATAATCGGAACGGATCCACTCTCTTTTGGGGTAGTTGGGGGGGGGGGGGGGGGTAATTCTGAAAAATTAGAAAAATGAGGTATTTTTAACTTACGAACGGGTGATCGGATCTCAATGAAATTTGATGTTTAGAAGGATATCGTGTCTTAGAGCTCTTATTTTAAATCCCGACCGGATCTGGTGACATTTGGGGGGAGTTGGGAGGGGAAAACCTAAAACTTGGAAAACACTTAGAGTGGAGGGATCGGGATGAAACTTGGTGGAGAAAATAATCACGAGTCCTAGATACATTATTGACATAACCGGAACGGATCCGCTCTCTTTGGCGTAGTTGGGGGAGGGGTTAATTCTGAAAAATTAGAAAAAAGAGGTATTTCTAACTTACGAACGGGTTATCGGATCTCTATGAAATTTGATATTTAGAAAGATATCGTGTCTCAAAGCTCTTATTTTAAATCCTGACTGGATCTGGTGACGTTGGGGGAAGTTTGGGGTGGGGGAACCTAAAATCATGGAAAACGCTTAGATTGGAGGGATCGGGACGAAACTTGGTGGGAAAATTATGCAGAAGTCTTACATACGTGATTTATATAATTGGAACGGATCCGATCTATTGGTGGGGGGGGGGTTAATTCTGAAAAATGGAAAGTCAAATCTCTCATAAGAAGAAGTAATATTGGAATTTGAATCTGATCTTAGCTCTTGTCGGGATAGTTGCATGGTCCAAATGAGTTCAACATACTATAGAGGTGAGGTAGAAGAGAGAGAGAGAGAGAGAGAGAGAGAGAGAGAGAGAGAGAGAGAGAGAGAGAGAGAGAGAGAGAGAGAGAGAGAGAGAGAGAGAGAGAGAGTGGAAAGGGAGAAAGACAGGAAGAGGATGGTATCCAAGACCTACATTTGATTCATCGTTTCAACCCCATTCAAGTGAATTTCTTTACGAATGCAATTGTGGCTCAAATAAAAAAAAAATAATGCAAGAAATTGAAGCATCATTGAAAAAATTGTGGGAGTCATATGCCAAAAGAGTCTCCTTTTCCATGCGTACTTGCCTGAATCCTATTCTTTGGGTAGAAATCTGTCTTTGAGTTCGAATTTTGAATCAAAGAGCGCATATTTTTAATATAGTCACTAAGTCTGGGAGATATGTCTTTTTCTCCTCAAATCATTTATCTGTCTAAGCCATTTTTATTCCCCGAGCTGGATTTCCCGAAATTGGTTCTGTTCCCTACATATCTCATAGAATAGCATGTTATTTTCCATCGAAGTTCCATCATGTTGACAGCGATGGACGGAATGCCCCTTTCTCACAAATCAGTTCTAGAACCTCCCACCTGAATGGTTATTGAAAACACCTTTAAAGCTTGGTTTTTAAGTCCTCAGACCCCTTTCGATCCTTTTTTAGGAAAGTTCTTGGACTCTGCCTTTAAAAAATATTAACTTGCTCTCCATTTCGAAAATTTGTCTTACCTCCCCTCCTCCAAATCGTTGGCTGTGTGTGTTTCTTTCTGTTGACTTTTAGTTTTCATTAAATCCTTAAAAGCTAGTCACGTTCTGTTTAAATTTATTGATTACCTAAGTGGAATATTTGTACAACTTTGTTTTCTGATATGTTTAGCCTTGGATTCTGTGAATTGTTTCTTATGGGAAATATTCCAGAAGCTACATCATTCTTGTGGTAAATACAAATGACATCTCTTTTGTTTGGCTGTTTCCCAAACAGTGTTGCCAGATAAGTCTATAGGTGTGGTTGCAATTTACGTAATAGTTTTAGTAACTGCCAATTTTTAAGTCCGTATTTTAGATAATGGTTACTGATCTTGTCATAATTCATACCATATTCAATAACAGCTGCATGATAATTTCATGTTCAATTGGGGTTGCATGAAGGTATTCAGAGTTAAGCAAGGAATTACTAAAAATTGGAATTTTTGTTCAAATATGATTAGATCTCAACACATTATTTATTTGTTTTGCAAACTGGCATTCGTTTCCATCTACACTAAGTACAAATAAATCTCTTTTTCATGAAGTTAAAAGGGGCAGGTAAATTTTCAAAATGATCAGAAATTATCGTCATTATGAAGGAAATAATAATAATAATTTATTTAAACCCTCTTTACATCCATAAAATGCACTTAAGAGGAGCACAAAAATACAGAAAAATAAAATGAAATGGAAACAATAAACAAGAAAAAACTCACAAAATAAACATCTCAGCTACTTTCGCAACACAATTAAGCTAAACAATTAAGTGGAAAGTCGACAATATTTTCTCGACGTTTGTTGAACCTATCCATTTTTGAGGAAATATCGAAGACGCCTTATCTACTCGAAATGTACCGGTTGTGAGTCCAGAGCGGCAATTGCAGAAGATATTTACAAAACCGGAAGAATAAAGATCTAATTTTTCTTCAGCTATTGCGAAAAACTCCACAGAGGGACCAAGAAGAAGACATACGGTGCAAAAAAAGCGTTGTAAAGTCTGCCCAGGGTTGTTTTGTGAAATTGGCCTTTAACTCGAGCAAGCAGCCCATGGGATTTTCTAAGCTTTTCTTTCAACGGCGAGATAACGAGTGTTTTAGTATTTTTAACATTTGATCCAAACGGAAGAACTAAATATTTCAGAGAGGCCGGTGCAGAAATAGTTTTTGGGCCAACATTGATAGTAATGGAAGGTTGTTGAGACGAACCGTAGACGAGAATCTCTGTTTTAGAGGGGCGACTTGAAGCCCAATCTCATTAAGACCAGAGCAAACTGTATGAATTGTATTTTGGAGAACCTAGGGATCATCTGATAATAGAAGGATATCGTCTGCGTAATAAACATGGCTCGTTAAATCCAAATTGGGTGGTCTCCATGGTTGCACTTTGTGTTTTTTTTCTTGGAAAGTCTGCTTTTCTAAAAGCTTACCAATTTTGTCTGTACGATTCATAGACCTTCCGGTTTTTGCCCTTCTTTAAAACACTGGTAACAAGACCTTCCGAAAGAGCAGCTGGAATGTGCTGCTGAAAAATACAAGCCTGAAATAATAATGACAAATACTGCATAAGAAGTGGGGTAGCGTATAGAAGTTGCTCAGTTTGCACCCCATCGTATCCCTGGGCTTTACCTGGTTTCATTAGAAGAATTTATGTCTGGACAGCTACAGTTGTAACAATGACAAGGTTACTCTGGTGGTCAAGTTTTGCCATATGGTGGAGGAGGGCATTTTTATAGGTAGCTTTAACCAGAGGAGGTTCATCAGAGAAAAGTGAAGAAAAATGTCTTTCCCACAAAGCGACATCGATAGGAAATATTACTGTGAATTGAATAACCAAAGTTTCTTGATGAATGATGTCAAGTAACGTCAAAAACGAATGGTGACATACGACGAGTGACGTATGGCATTGAAAAAAGACATACGATGAAGAAAATATTCTCTGAGAATATTTTGATTGATAAATTTCAGGCCATATTTGTTGTTTTGTTTTGTGGCACATATAGCCGAAAATTGTTCTTATTTTTCTGTGGTCTCTTTTGTTACTTAAAGGAGGCACTAGAACTTGAGGTCCGGCTGGATCTGTTACTCCTGGGTTTTGAACACGCTAAACTTGATAGCATGGTTTTCATCAAAATTACACCCTTATTGGGAATAAGTCCCCCTCTTCGAAGCTTTTTTATGCTAAATGTTTAAATGTTTGATTATAAACCTATTAATCGAAACAAATTTGCAATCAGCATAAAGACTAGATTGTTAAAAATGACTATTTAGTTTATTCGCGTTGTTAATTCAAATCACGAAATAGTATTATTTATAATATCAGTGTTAATTGTGCAAAATACTTAATTATTTTTTGTGGGTAAATAAATAAGTGTCCTTTTTGCCAAAATTTGTTGATGTTTTTGGAGAGTGACTATTCGAGCCAGCATCAAGGGGGTGGGGATCTAAACACCAGTGGTATCTGGTTATATTTATATGGTTTATATGTATATATATATTTTCGTATGCTTTTATTGACAGTACTAAAAAGATTCCTTTTTTCAGTGTGTTAAGCTTCTGTTTCATCGTTTTTTCACTTGGGTCAGACAACGCTGAAGATATGGGCTGATTTTATTTATATGGTTTATATTTATATATGTTTTTATATGCTTTTATTGACAGTATTAAGTAGATTCCTTTTTTTCAGTATGTGAAGCTTCTGTTTCATCGTTTTTTCACTTGGGTCAGACAACGCTGACGGTATTGGGCATTTTTTTCATCAGCTTACTTGGGGTTGGTCTCGGCCAGACTGCTGTATTTACCCTTGGTATACCTTATATTGATGATAATGTGGCAAACAAAGAATCTCCCACATATTTTGGTAAGCTTTACACCTTTATTATAGCGTCAAAAGTATTTTTGTAAGTATTTTTTCGGTACGCGGTTTCACCCTCCTGGGCTAGTTCCTATAGATTTTTTTTTATTATTATTATTATTATTCGAAGCACATCCTCGCAAGTTAACTATTGATTTTGTCTGATATTTTAATAATGAACTACCATTGTCATGCTACATTATACTACTATATACTATACTACTAGCCTACTTACTACTATATACTACTAAGTACCCTTATTAACGTACTGTCCACTATCTGGAAGTACTGAAATGTCGGCGTGAAAGAATTTGTAAAAAGAGACTCCTTTGTCGCAAGATCAGCTGTGGTTGTTTCGCAGCTATAATGCACCCTTTCACACAGCGATTATCGTAAGCAGTTTAGCCAAAACCACCACAACGGTTCTTGGCCCCCCTCCACTCTCATGCTCACTGGATTTATCCCCCTGTAATCTTTTTTCGTTAGCAAAAACAGAAGAAAAATTGACAGGACTTGATTTTCAAAATTTGGATGTCATTAAAAAATCAATGTTGAAGGCGTTGACAGGGGTAACAGAGAAACAATTTCGCGAATGCGTCGAAGCCTTTAAAGCGATAGTCCACGAACTTTTTGTGGCTTCCTTGTAAGTTTTTAAGCACCGTAACTGGCCGTACGACTGAAAACGACCCACTCATAGTGTAGTCAATGGAGAAAATAAGAAAAATAATTGAATTTTGTCAAGTGAATAGAAGCCAGTGGGTTGGTGTCTGAAGCACCTTTATTCGTTATTTAATAATTTTTTTTATTATTTTTTAATTAATTTATTTAGTTTTTAAGTTTTTATTGTTTTTTTATTAAAAAAAATCTACGACTTAAATTACAGGGAAAAACTAAACAACAAATTACACAAAAAGTAACATAATATAAATAGCAACGCATAAAAGAACATGTTCAAGATGAACGTCGCCTTAAGGATCAAAATATATATTACTAGCTGTTGGGGTGGCGCTTCGCGCCACCCCAACACCTAGTTGGTGGGGGTGCTTCGCGCAGCCCCCCCAAGCCCCCCCGCGCGCGTAAGTCGTTACGCGCCATATTAGTTACGCGCCATTGTAGTTGTGTCCCTATGTCCCACCTGTGAATATAGATATATATATATATATATATATATATATATATATATATATATATATATATATATATATATATATATATATATATATATATATATATACATATATATATATATATATATATATATATATATATATATATATATATATATATATATATATATATATATATATATATATATATATATGTTTTTAACTACATAAAACTTGCGAATATACAACATTCTTTGCTGTCCCATTGTCTGTGCATATAAATAGATTTTCAGGTTTACCGACTCTTGAACATGCAACATATAATGGTCCATGGGAAAACAATCCGTATTCAAATCTATACCTCATGATTCTAATGATTGCCCTTGAGCTTTGTTGATGGTGATTGCTAATCGACCATTCCCTGAGTCGCCATCGTCATTTATATATCCCCCTGTGCACCCCGGCGTCCCCTTTGTAGTTATGTCCCTGTGTCCCGGTCGTCATTTATATTCCCTGTGTCCCGGTCGTCATTTGTGTCCCGGTGTTCTAGTCTGTGATTTCTCTTTGAGTGTCCCGGGCGTCATTTATATTCCTTGTGTCCCGGTGTCCCGGTCGTCATTTATATCCCCCTGTGCCCCCCGGCGTCCCCATTGTAGTTGTGTCCCTGTGTCCCGGTCGTCATTTATATTCCCTGTGTCCCGGTCGTCATTTGTATCCCGGTGTCCCGGTCTGTATATACATTCGTTTTTTAGTTTTGTTTTTCTCCTTTATTGTTTTCCTTTTTTCTTTTTTTTCTTTTTTAGTTTATTTAGATTTTTAGATTTTTTAGTTTTTTTATTAGTTTTTAGTTTTTTTGTAGTTTTTACCATTTTTTTAGTTTTTTTATTTTTTTTTTTTTTACTTATGTCCTGGTCGTCATTTATACTCCCTGTGTCCCGGTCGTCATTTGTGTCTCGGTGCTTTGTTGATTGCTAATTTATATTATATTTATATTTATATTTTTTATATTTATTAATATTTTTTTAGTTTTCTTTTTCTCTTATTTTTCAGTTTTTTCAGTTTTTTTTAGTTTTTAGTTTTTTTACCTTTTTTTAGTTTTTTTTTAGTTTTTTAGCTTTTTTAGTTTTTTTTCTTTTTAGTTTTTTTTGTAGTTTTTACCTTTTTTAGTTTTTTTTCTTCTTTTGTATTAGTGTGAAATAATTCAGACGTCATATGCGGACAAACACGACGTCACTCGACAGACAGACAGACAGACATAACCCACAAACAACTTATTTTTATATATATTTATTCATATTTTTTTAGTTTTCTTTTTCTCTTTTATTTTTCAGTTTTTTCCTTTTTTTTAGTTTTTTTCTTTTTTAGTTTTTAGTTTTTTTTAGTTTTTTACCTTTTTTTAGTTTTTTTTAGTTTTTTTAGTTTTTTAGCTTTTTTAGTTTTTTTATTATTTTTTTTTTTTTTTTGTAGTTTTTGCCTTTTTCTATTTTTTCAGTTTTTTTTTAGTTATTAGATTTTTACCTTTTTTTAGTTTTTTTTAGTTTTTTAGCTTTTTTAGTTTTTTTTTCTTTTTAGTTTTTTTTGTAGTTTTTACCTTTTTTAGTTTTTTTCTTCTTTTGTATTAGTGTGAAATAATTCAGACATCATATGCGGACAAACATGACGTCACCTGATCCATCCACAGATCCATACACAGACAACTTATTTTTATATATATATATCTATATATATATATATATATATATATATATATATGTTTTTAACTACGTAAAACTTGCGAATATACAACATTCTTTGCTGTCCCATTGTCTGTGCATATAAATAGATTTTCAGGTTTACCGACTCTTGAACATGCAACATATAATGGTCCATGGGAAAACAATCCGTATTCAGATCTATACCTCATGATTCTAATGATTGCCCTTGAGCTTTGTTGATGGTGATTGCTAATCGACCATTCCCTGAGTCGCCATCGTCATTTATATATCCCCCTGTCTACCCCGGCGTCCCCTTTGTAGTTATGTCCCTGTGTCCCGGTCGTCATTTATATTCCCTGTGTCCCGGTCGTCATTTGTGTCCCGGTGTTCCAGTCTGTGATTTCTCTTTGAGTGTCCCGGGCGTCATTTATATTCCTTGTGTCCCGGTGTCCCGGTCGTCATTTATATCCCCCTGTGCCCCCCGGCGTCCCCATTGTAGTTGTGTCCCTGTGTCCCGGTCGTCATTTATATTCCCTGTGTCCCGGTCGTCATTTGTATCCCGGTGTCCCGGTCTGTATATACATTCGTTTTTTAGTTTTGTTTTTCTCCTTTATTGTTTTCCTTTTTTCTTTTTTTTTCTTTTTTAGTTTATTTAGATTTTTAGAATTTTTAGTTTTTTTATTAGTTTTTAGTTTTTTCGTAGTTTTTACCATTTTTTTAGTTTTTTTAGTTTTTTTTTTTACTTATGTCCTGGTCGTCATTTATACTCCCTGTGTCCCGGTCGTCATTTGTGTCTCGGTGCTTTGTTGATTGCTAATTTATATTATATTTATATTTATATTTTTTATATTTATTAATATTTTTTTAGTTTTCTTTTTCTCTTATTTTTCAGTTTTTTCAGTTTTTTTTAGTTTTTAGTTTTTTACCTTTTTTTAGTTTTTTTTTAGTTTTTTAGCTTTTTTACTTTTTTTTTCTTTTTAGTTTTTTTTTGTAGTTTTTACCTTTTTTAGTTTTTTTTCTTCTTTTGTATTAGTATGAAATAATTCAGACGTCATATGCGGACAAACACGACGCCACTCGACAGACAGACAGACAGACATAACCCACAAACAACTTATTTTTATATATATTTATTCATATTTTTTTAGTTTTCTTTTTCTCTTTTATTTTTCAGTTTTTTCCTTTTTTTTAGTTTTTTTCTTTTTTAGTTTTTAGTTTTTTTTAGTTTTTTACCTTTTTTTAGTTTTTTTTAGTTTTTTTAGTTTTTTAGCTTTTTTAGTTTTTTTATTAGTTTTTATTTTTTTTTGTAGTTTTTGCCTTTTTCTATTTTTTTCAGTTTTTTTTTTAGTTATTAGATTTTTACCTTTTTTTAGTTTTTTTTAGTTTTTTAGCTTTTTTAGTTTTTTTTCTTTTTAGTTTTTTTTTGTAGTTTTTACCTTTTTTAGTTTTTTTCTTCTTTTGTATTAGTGTGAAATAATTCAGACGTCATATGCGGACAAACATGACGTCACCTGATCCATCCACAGATCCACACACAGACAACTTATTTTTATATATATATAGATTATCAGTATAATTCAAAAACTATTTGATGCAGTTTGGTATGAATCATATTGTTAAAAAAAGCTCTTAATAAAAAATCATTAAAAAGACAAGAAAAGAAACGTATCTTTTTCCTGAAAAAGGAATCTTTTATTTATTTTTCGTGCAAGATTATTTCTTGTAAGATTTTTGATTCCTCGCTATTAGTTAATGAAATAAAGAAATTAATTAATAATTCCAATTAAAAGGATTAAATTAAAATAATTAATAATGATTAAATAATTTAAATAATAAAATTAAAAATAGTAAAAAGTATGTTAGTAATTGATTAACATATTCAAAATAGTTTTGCTAATAAATATAAATTTTGTTAAAATATGGCTTGAAAATTCTTTCGGAGACAGGAGAGGGGGACACTCATCAAGATTTTGCCCCGAGCAAAAGAGAAACTAGAACCGCCACTGGAGATCAGGAAGACAGTTTTTAATATTTCCTGAAATTTCAATTTAGAAAAATTAAAAAATCAACTTTTATCATCTATTAATAGAATATTGATTTTAAAAAATAATGACAAATTTTGCAAGGAATAATCACGGAAAAATTGATTATTATCTTTTCAGAAAATTTTCGAGATAAAAATAAGGATTTTAGTATTGATATTTGTTGCTGAACTTTTTCTTACTAATTGCCTCCGACGTAAGATCAGAACTGTAAAAATATAGTTTTCCGAACTTCGCTAATTAGCGTCAATAGCTTACGCTAAGCTCTTTGGTGTTACGCAGTATCAGTAGGAGTTTTCCGAAACACTAAGTGGTGCTCACGTTAATATCGCGACGATTTAGGAAAGCAAAGACATATATGAAGATTTCAAATTATTTTACGAAGTTTATGGTGACTTGGAACTTACCTGCCTGTCCACAAGCTTTTCCAGATTTTTTTTTTTTTTTTTTTTTTTTTTTTTTATGGCACTTGGTATTAACCAAGTGGCATATAGCAATCGCAAATTCTGTCGGTCTGTCGGTCCCGGTTTTGTTACTTTAGGCACTTCTAGGTAAGCTAGGACGATGAAATTTGGCGGGAGTATCAGGGACCGGACCAGATTAAATTAGAAATAGTCGTTTTCCCGATTTGACCATCTGGGGGGGGGGGAGTGGGGGGCCCGTTAATTCGGAAAAAATAGAAAAAATGAAGTATTTTTACTTACGAACGGTTGATCAGGTCTTAATGAAATTTGATATTTGGAAGGATATCGTGTCTCAGAGCTGTTATTTTAAATCCCGACACGGTTCTGGTGACATTGGGGGAGTTGGGAGGGGGAAACCTAAAATCTTGGAAAACACTTAGAGTGGAGGGATCGGGATGAAACTTGGTGGAAAAAATAAGCAGAAGTCCTAGATACATGACTGAAATAACCGGAACGGATCCACTCTCTTTGGGGTAGTTTGGGGGGGGGGGTAATTCTGAAAAATTAGAAAAAATGAGATATTTTTAACTTACGAACAGGTGATCGGATGACAACGAAACTTGATATTTAGAAGGATATCGTGTCTCAAAGCTCTTATTTTACATCTCGGCCGGATCTGGTGACATTGGGGGGAGTTTAGGGTGGGGGAACCTAAAATCATGGAAAACGCTTAGATTGGAGGGATCTGGATGAAACTTGGTGGGAAAAATAAGCAGAAGTCTTAGATACGTGATTTACATAATTGGAACGGATCCGCTCTATTGGGGGGGGGGTAATTCTAAAAAGTTAGAAAAATGACGTATTTTTAACTTACGAAGGAGTGATCGGATCTTCATGAAACTTCATAATTAGAAGGACCTCATAACTCAGATCTCTTATTTTAAATCTCAACCGGATCCAGCGTCATTAGGGGGCGGAAATCTTAGAAAATACTTAAAGCGGAGAGATCAGGATGAAACTGGATGGGAAGCCTGTCTTACCTGAAACTGGTAACATTAAATAGAACATCTTGCAAAAGTACAGTTTTCATAACTTAAGGATTCCATATTATTAATTGCCAGTCAAGGAGGGTGTAAAGAGCGAGGCTTTGAATAGATCGGGATGGAGGAGGAGCGTGCGTAGCTGTGTTGGACTCAGGCGGCCTGGTACTGCGGTGAGTTGACAGTAGTAGTAGTAGTATCATCAAAATAGCGTTTTAATTTCGGAAAGCTTACTGATGTTACTCAAAAAGGGGTATAGCTTTTCTCACTTGTAAAGAGTTGAAAGTTTAGGTGCTTTTTTTGTACCTTGTTCTCTTGAAGACGATTTTTTTTTTTTCGACAGCGGGGCTAGGAAAAAGCATTGTAGGCTGAGGATTGTACATTGCTCTGCAATTCTTCTTTGAGGGCCATGTCGTTGTCAGTTGTTTGGTCATTATTAGGCTGACCTAGTAATGGTTGTCGTTATTAGGCTATGCCGTCGTCAGTTGTTTGGTCATTATTGGGATGACCTAGTGATGGTTGTCATTATTAGGGTATGCCGCCGCCAGTTGTTTGGTCATTATTAGGATGACCTAGCAATGGTTGTCATTACTAGGGTATGCCAACGTCAGCTGTTTGGTCATTATTAGGATGACCTAGCAATGGTTGTCGTTATCAGGGTATGCCGCCGCCAGTTGTTTGGTCATTATTAGGATGACCTAGTAATGGTTGTCATTATTAGGGTATGCCATCGTCAGCTGTTTGGTCATTATTAGGATGACCTAGCAATGGTTGTCGTTATAAGGCTATGCCATTGTCAGCTGTTTGGTCATTATTAGGATGACCTAGTAATGGTTGTCATTATTAGGGTATGCCATCGTCAGTTGTTTGGTCATTATTAGGATGACCTAGCAATGATTGTCGTTATTAGGCATTGTCGCCACCAGTTGTTTGGTCGTTATTAGGATGACCTATTAATGGTTGTCATTATTAGGCTATGCCATTGTCAGTTGTTTGGTCATTATTAGGATGACCGAGTAATGGTTATCGTTATTAGGCTATGCCGTCGCCAGTTGTTTGGTCATTATTGGGAAGATCTAGTAATGGTTTTTATTATTATGCTATGCCGTCGTCAGTTGTTTGGCCATTACTGGGATGATCTAGTAATGGTTGTTATTATTATGCTATGCCGTCGTCAGTTGTTTGGCCATTATTGGGATGATCTAGTAATGGTTGTTATTATTATGCTATGCCGTCGTCAGTTGTTTGGCCATTATTGGGATGGCCTAGTAATGGTTGTCATTATGAGGGTAGGCCCTCGCCAGTTGTTTGGTCGTTATTAGGATGACCTAGTAATGGTTTTCGTTATTAGGCTATGCCGTCGCCAGTTGTTTGGCCATTATTGGGATAACCTAGTAATGGATGTCATTATTAGGGTATGCCATCGTCAGTTGATTGGTCATTACTAGGATGACCTAGTAATGGTTGTCAATTTTAAGCTATGCCGTTGTCAGTTGTTTAGCATTATTGGAATGACCTAATAATGTCTGTCATTATTAGGGTATGCCGTCGTCAGTTGTTTGGTCATTACTAAGGATGACCTAATAACGGTTGTCGTTATTAGGCTATGCCGTCGCCAGTTGTTTGGTCATTATTAGGATGAACTAGTAATGGTTGTTATTATTAGGCTATGCCGTCCTCAGTTGTTTGGTCATTACTACGATGCCCTAGTAATGGTTGTCAATTTTAGGCTATGCCGTTGTCAGTTGTAAAGAGTCTACTGTGGATTTTGATGCCATGGGCAATAATAAAACTCATTCTAGTTACATATTTATGTGCTATTCATTAATGGTCAGATTATTTTTCTTCTTCTTCTTGCTTGGAGAATGTTTGTGGGCGGCGAAGCTTAATTTCTATGCAGTTCCAGGTCCTGTGGCATCTGGGACTAAAATTACGAGTCCCAAATTGCGAAGCAGAGATCAACCACTGAAACACGACTGCCACCACAGGGTGTAAATTCTTTGATACAATGATGTTCAGCTTTGTGTTGTCGTCAGTTGAATGTGAAACCAGTCAACGATGACTGGTGATCAGCCAGTCTATACTGCTGATCAAAAACCGAATTATGTGACAAAATTTGATCAATCAGCTGTGGCTTTAGTTTTGGCCAAGGAATTGTGATTCAATGACAGGTTTTGACCCTCTGGCCTGTGAGGCACCTACTGAGGCCCCTAGGGCATCAAGAGAGAGCCACCTATCTACCTGTTGGTTTGCTGCTGCCAGTATGTCACATGGATCTGGCTGGTGAGTTCGTTGCTGGATTCTTCTGGGCCTGTCTCAGTGACGTGAACCCTTTGGTTGGCAGTGGAACGTTACAGTCAGTAGTCAGAAACTGTTCTTACGTAGTACGTCGTCAAGGTGTCTAACATCCGTGATTTCTTATGGTATCTGTCACAAAGGACTGGCCCGTATTGTGGAATGTTATCGTTAATCATTCAGAACCCACTTGTGAAATTTGACGTTGAATAGATAGGAGGAATCAGCCTGACTGCAAGTGTCTATGATCAAGCAGTTCGTGATAACAAACTGTGAGTAATTAGGCAAATTTTCTCCGACTCGTTGCATCTGATGGGTAATATTAAACCTCATTAAACCTTAAACATTTTATATATTTGAAATCAGCGTACAAATTCAATTCTTTTAATGTATCTATTGTTGTCAAAATTCTGTTTTTTAGAGTTTCTGCTACTATTGGACCGGGTCACTCCTTTCGAACACATCGCTATCCATATTACAGTTCCCGTTGCCGTTACCCGTTCCCGTTACCCAATTACCATTGTCCTTTTACAGTTCGTTATTACTGTTCATTATAGTTCGTAATTTATGTTGAGTAAAGTAGAACTGAGGTAACAATAGTTGTTCTACACGGGTTTTTATACTAGGAGTAGCTGTGGTTGGATCAGCTGTCATATGAATACCTGACTGACCAAATAAGGTGACTGACAACATTGTGGCGCAAAAAGTAACACTACCCTTTCCTGTGGGTGTAGAGGAGGGAGCATTACGACACTTAGTTGTTACATTGTTGTGATGGAGAGTAAACACAAAATTATGTTTCTTCAAATGAATGAAAGAAAAATACAAAAGCACAAGTTGAATAGGAGTCATCCTGTATATGACGGGGAGCTATCGTGCCTTTTATCTGCCCCTTCTTCGCGCAAAAGTTTGATTACTAATTGGCTATGATGGTTACATTCTATAATATCTTTTCAATTAAGGTCTAGTTACAATATTGCGTATAGCTCGGGGGCTGAGGCACAGCAATCTCGCAATCTCCCTCATGCACAGGAATTGAAAAACGAATAGAAATTAAATAAAACAAGTATTTTTTTTTCAAATGAAACTAGCACAAGGAGAAATTTCCTGGCAGTATTGTCGGCAAGAAATTTTCTGCGGAAATTTTTCGGCAAGGATGGAATTATCCGTGGGATGAGAATTTTTCACGGGAGGATTTTCCCTTAGAGTAATTGTCATGGGTGGGGGATATTCTTTGGAGGGAGCATTTTCTGGAATTGTTCGAATAAAATTTGCAATTGAATAAAAACACAAGTTTTTTCAACTGAATTTAAGGAGCAACATTAAACTGGAAACAAACCGTAATTATTCCGTATATGAGGGGGATGGCCCCTCTGCAAAACTTTGCTCTTTATGCTAATTTTTTACTTGTTGTCCCAGTTCATTAAGAACGACTCCTAAAACACAAGGACTGTTTAATTAGAATAAAAAGCTTTTTAAGATACTAAAAACTTTAGGGTGAAGGCCGAGGTATTGACGAGGAGACATCTTTCCTTGTGTACGGAATAATTTCTGTTCATTTTTTTTATGCTGCTGCTTATTTTCAGTTGAAGAACTTGTTTTTTTATGTTTATTTAATTACTAGTAAGTTGCGTCAACCAATATTATTACTGTTAATATGTACATATAGGCCATCATTTCAATAAAAAAAAAAAAAAAAAAAAAAAAAAAAAAAAAAAAAAAAAAAAAAAAAAAAAAATTATCACAGTTAAATTGCAAAAGGACAGCTTGAAAAGGACAGAGTGCATGTGGAGCTTAAAGCAATGATGTTCAAACGAGTAGACGCTATCACATCTAATTGTGGTATTTACCCCCCTCCCCCTTATATCTACAAAAAAAGGTATGGTTGCTTATGTTTTTTATGAAAAAAATACAGTAATTTTTGTTATTATCAAACAGTGACAGTTAAACGTTTTCACGGCAATTAAACACTGTTCTATGTGGTCAAACTTCAAGGAAAAAGTAATTTCTCAACGAAAGCTATCTTTCGGTCATTAATTTAGTTTTAGTATTTTAATTCAAAACTAATTTTCCTCGATGCTTTCTTCCTTTTAAATCCACTTCTTTTGAATATATAATAATTTTTGTAGCTGGTCCAAGTGTTAAAAACATCGAGTAGTAATATTTCAACCAATTTCATTGACACTGCCATGAGTTTTCAACCTAAAATGTATGTCATCAACCACCTCTGACTCCAGAGGGCTTTTCCGATGACCAGTGTCCGATGCCCAGATGATCAGTGTTAGAAAAAATCTCAGTTGCCCGCTTGCCTACAAGATAAGATGTTTATTTCAATTTCTTCTTATCACAAGCCACGAAGGGTCGAATTACAATTTCTGAGTCATAAAACAATACAAGCAAAAATAAAAAAAAGTACGACAACTAGAAAACTGGCAAATAATGCGAAAACAACAGTATCAGAATGAAAAATCATTCCTTAGTCCAAAGTTATTCAATGGTAGTTAATATAGGAGAGTTTATTGGAGTTGATTTGTGTTTTCAGTAAAGGGCTGGTTTTTAGAATTCTACAGATATTATAAAACACCACGAGTTATATGCACACAGAAAACCGAATCATGTGACAGAATGTTGTCAGTCAACTTAAGTTGCCAAAGAAAGCTAATATTGCGTCCGAGCATTCGAAGATTACTTATCCTACAAGCCTGATTAATTGTCTTTAGCGTTTCAAGAGACTTAATAACTTCAAAGGTTAGTAGGATTACTATTTGAAACGGCAGTTGTCGGATAAGTTAAACCTGCAAACCCTGGAAAATGGGTCCCCTCGAATCAAGAACCTACAAATGTAATTTTCGAGCCAATTTAAAAAAAAATGGCCCTTTTACGATGAAACCAATTTTTTTGTTGGTTTAATGGTCTTTAGACGGTAGAGGTAGGGTATTTTTTACAAATTTGTTTAAGGACATGGTCTTTAGGCGGTAAAGGTAGGGTATTTTTTACAAAACTGTTTAATCACATGGTCTTTAGACGGTAAAGGTAGGGTATTTTTTACAAAATTGTTAAAGCATATGTTCTTTAGACGGTAAAGGTAGGGTATTTTTTACAAGATGAAGCACATGGTCTTTAGATGTTAAAGGTAGGGTTTTTAAAAAAAAATTGTTTAAGCACACGGTCTTTAGACGGTAAAGGGGTAATTTTTAAAAATTGTTTAAGCTCATGATCTTTAGACGGTAAAGGTAGGGTATCTTTTACAAAATTGTTTAAGCACATGTTCTTTAGACGGTAAAGGTAGGGTATTTTTTTACAAAATTGTTTAAGCACATGTTTTTTAGACGGTAAAGGTATGGTTTTTTTTACAAGATTGTTTAGGCGCATGGTCTTCAGACGGTAAAAGCAGGGTATTTTTTACAAAATTAAGCACATGGTCTTTAGACGTTATTAAATAAAAAAAAAAACAAGTTTTTTTAACGGAAAGTAAGGAGCGACACTAGAACTTAAAACGAACAGAAATTACTTCGTATATGGAAGGGGCTGCTTCCTCATCAACGCCCCGCTCTTTACGCTAAAGTTTGACTCTTTCTCTTAACTCTACTTTTTTAAAACAGTAAAAAACTTTAGCGTAAAGAGCGGGGCGTTGATGAGGAAGCAGCACCTTTCATATACGAAGTAATTTCTGTTCGTTTTAAGTTTTAATGTCGCTCCTTACTTTCCGTCAGAAAAACTTGTTTTTTTAAATTTAATTTCTGAACGTTTTTTAATCAATGTATGATTTGATTTTGGCTCTCCGCAGATGAATAATTAAAACGAAATTTGCATATTTATTTTTTTGGCTAAATGGCTTTCTCATAGTTTTGATCGAATGATTTTGAGAAAAAAGGAGAGGGGGAGGAGGCCTAGTTGCCCTCCGATTTTTTGGTTACTTAAAAAGGCAACGAGAACTTTTGATTTTTTACGTATGTTTTTATTAGTAAAAGATATACGTAATTTACAAATTAGCTTACGCAACGAAATTCTGTAGTCTCGTGTTTTTATTACGTATATGAAGGGGTTCACCTCCTCGTCAGTACCACGCTCTTTACACTAAAGCTTAAATTTTTCCCAATTTCTTAAGAATGACCCCTGAATCACAAAAGCCGTAGAATAAATAGTTGAAATTACTAAAAATAATTTAGCGTAAAGAGCGAGATATTAGGAGGAGGTGAGCCCATCATATACGTAATAATTTCTGTTCGTTTTAAGTTTTAATGCTTCTCCTTACTTTCAGTTGAAAAAACTTTTTCATATTTATTTTTTCATTGTTTTTTTTAAATAATGCTAGAAAATCCTGCGCTCCCTTCATGAAAATTTTCTTCCCCCATGACAAATTCCTCCAAGGGAAGTTCCCCTAATATATCCCCCTCTTATCAACCCCCCCCCCCCCACAACCTAAAAATCCCCCTGAAAACGTATGTACACTTCCAAATAACCATTACTATATGTAAGCACTGGTCAAAGTTTGTAACTTGTGGCCCCTCCCACGGGGACTGTGGGGGAGTAAGTCGTCCCCAAAGACATAGTTATAAGGTTTTTTGACTACGCTGAATAAAATGGCTATCTCAGAATTTTGATTTGGAGACTTTGGGAAAATAATTAGCGTGGGAGGGGGCCTAGGTGCCCTTCAATTTTTTTTGTCAGTTAAAAAGGAACTAGAACTTTTCATATACTTTAGAATGAGCCCTCTCGCAAGATTCTAGGACCACTGGGTCGATACGATCACCCCTGGGGAAAAAAACAAACAAATAAACACGCATCCGTGATCTGGCTTCTGGCAAAAAATACAAAATTCCACATTTTTGTAGATAGGAGCTTGAAACAAATAAACACGCATCCGTAATCTGGCTTCTGGCAAAAAATACAAAATTCCACATTTTTGTAGATAGGAGCTTGAAACTACGCTGAATCTTATGATGTGATTTTCGTTAAGATTCTATGACTTTTAGGGGTTATTTCCCCCCTATTTTCTAAAATAAGGCAAATTTTCGAAGGCTCATAACTTTTGATGGGTAAGACCAAACATGATAAAACTTATATATTTAAAATCAGCATTAAAATGCGATTCTTTTGATGTAGCTATTGATATCAAAATTCCATTTTGTAGAGTTTTGGTTACTATTGAGCCGGGTCGCTCCTTACTACTGTTCGTTACTACGAACTGTTTGAAAAATAGGGTCGTTTTGACCTCGGGACTTAGAGGTATAGGTTCTGGTCTGATCAAAAAAATCTTTTCTATCCCTTTTCGGGTCCCATTTTCTGGGGGATCATGCTCCCAAATAAGAGCTCCCAAACTTACTTGTCCATCACTTGGAGGACTTATTTGTGTTACTTATTTGCAAATGTAAGTTTTTACAGTTGGTTGTTTTCGTATTCTGTCTATGCACACATCTTTATTAAGATTTATTAGCTTGTTGTGGTTTATGAATACTGATTCGCATAAGATTTGTAAGTATGGGTGTAAATTTTGCATATAGAAAACTACTAAAAAGATGTAGTAAAAGTTTGGGGAGTAAAATAAGTTTAATGTTATTCTGGAATTAAATAATAATATCTTAAATAAATGAATTTAATTTACCTGAAACAATCATTCATATTTAGGAATCATCCTTCAATGAAAAGATGTGTCTTGAAGAATATTTTCTTTGTCAGGATGGGTGAGTTAAGCCTTCGGCAGCTCAGTTGGAAGAGCAGTAGACTCTTATCGTTAAACTGTATCTGGGGGAGGGGGCTATGAGTGATAAACTGAGCTTTAACTTTGAATTACATTATAATCTTAATGCTATGACCCCCTGCTTCTTCCCCCTTCGTTTTCTTTCCCTTTTTTCTTGCTATTTTTGTTTTGCCCTTAGTCTTTTTATTTTCTCATTAGGTCTTATTTTGTCTAAAAGTCTTAATATTGCTGGGCGTCGTTTTTCATTTATTTATTTATTACCTGACATATCGAACTCCGTTGTTTAGGATCGTAGTTGTTTTATGATTATACTTGATAATACACCTTTCATGTGGTTTATGTAATAATAAATCTTTCTTGTCAATGTTTCTGTTCCTAGAAATTTTTAAAATTGAAATTATACTACTTCTTAACAACTTATTGCAGCGCCACCTGAGGCCAACGTAGCTGTGTACCTTCCTCATTCATCGTAAATTATTCAAAGCTTCATTCTCTACTGCCCCCATTGAGTTCCATTCGCTTAAATCCGTCCTTCTGAGTCCTTTCCTTCCCATTCAGGGACGACCTGTTTTTCATTTTGACCTTAGGTGCTACTGCTACTACTATTAATAATTCGCTGCAACACAAAAGCCTCCTGAGGCCATCACAGCTATGCATGCTCCTTCTCCTCCCTCTTTACACCCTCCCTGAAAGTTCCCATTTCTCTTAAATATTTCTTTACGACATACCCCCCCACCTCAATCGTGGACGACCTCCTTACCGTTTAGCCCTAGACGGTTGGCCGAGAAGGACAGTCTTTGGCAATCTGCCATCCTTCACCCGGAGAACCTGCTCAGCCATCTTAACAATTCACTCATTATATCCCTAAAAAGCGGGACTGAACCAAACTTATTGTACAGCCAACTTTTTCAAATACAGTCAGTCAGTTGGCTACCCAAAACAATCTGTAGGCAATTTCTCTGGAAAATATTTAGCAAATCTTCCTCCGTTTTTCGGAACACCCATGCTTCATGACCATATTTGACCATTTTCATCATTGTAGCTTCCAGTATTGCAATCTTGGTTTGCAGACTTATCCCCGTCTTCTTCGAAGTTTTTTCAATTGTGAAAAAACACCCTGAGCCATGACTATTCCACTTTTAACATATTCATGGCTCCCACCGTCAATAATACTACCAAGGTAAGTGAAGCTGTCCACTTGGTTGATCTTTTCGTTACCCAACGTCACCTTTTCAGATGGACCTCCAAAAGATGTCCAATAACCACAATCTTTGGCAATCTGTCATACTTCATTCGTAAAAGTGGCATATGATAGCCCTTGTCACCTTTTTGGATGGGCCTCAGATGAATGCTCAATAAGCACAATCTTTAGCTATCTGTCATTCTTTTATAGCCCTCATCACCTTTTTGATGGGCCTCAGGCGGATGGTCAATGAGCAATATCTTTCACAATCTGTCATACTTCATTCGTATAGGTTATCCATTATAGTCCTCAGCACCTGTTTAGATGGCCAATAAGCACAATCTTTGGCAATATGTCACATTTCATCCATAAAATTGGCTTAGTATAGCCCTAGAAAGTGGGATCAGAGTCACATTTTCGACAGCTTATTGTTTGATATATTCCTTGGTAAATTCCTTTGGGAAATATTTAATAAATCTTCCTCTACCTTTTGAAGTGCCCACGCGTCAGACATGTCTCTGACCACTGTCGTTGCTATGACTTCCATAATCCTAATCTTAGCTGGCAGACTTATGGCCTTGCCTTTCCGAACTGTTTATTGGCTATTTATCTAGCTATTAAAAAATTTTGCTAAATTTCGGGCTTTTATGTTTGATTGGGGATATAATTCTCTGAAATCTTTTTGAAATTTCCCCAAAGATTAGCACATTCGAGAATTCTATCCTGTATTTTAATATTACAACAAAGTAGCTTCAGAAATATCGGAGAAACACTATTAAAGACATAATACTATAAATACTTCTATGCTGAAATCTGGCATGAAAGTACTTAATTACTTGTACTTGTAGCAGGACTCAAGCATCTCAGCTCTCCCTGGCGTTCAGTGGCCTCGTCATTGTAGTAAGCCAAGAGTCTCTGGTGTTCGTCAGTGGCTCAATCAAATTGAGCCAGGACTTATCCCATCTTTGTCCATACTTCTTGAAGCCACCGAGTGGGTCTAGGTCTGCCTTAGTGCAGGCGAGCCACATTTTCCTCTGTTTTCGATGTCACTTTTTCCGTCGCGGAAGAGGCGTACATCTGAAGACTTTATTGACCAAGGTGTGCTCTGGGCGGTGCAGTGCATGGCCGAACCATCAGGGTCTTGTTTGTTTGATTATAGTAGCCAAATCATAACGTTAATGGTAAAATTTGCAGAGTTCATCATTGCTGACTCGATCACAGAGCTTGATATCAATGTTTCTCCTTAGACATGAGTTGTCGAATGGGTTGAGGGCTTGTGTGTCGGATGTTTTCAGAGCCCGTGTCTCACAGCCGTATAGTAGGACAGACCGAACGAGGGTCTGATGTATCCATATTCTTGTCTTCAAAAGGACTTTTTTCAGAGAGTGGTTTAGCTGGACGAAAACTCCAGTTACTGAAGCAGTAGAAGCAATGTAAAGAACGAGGGTCTGAAATATCCTTATTCTTGTCTTCAATAGGACTTTTCTCTGGTTCCATAGAAAGTGGTTTATCTAGGCGAAGATTCCAGTTGCTGAAGCAGTTGACCGAACGAGGGTCTGAAATATCCTTATTCTTGTCTTCAATAGGACTTTTTTCTGGTCCCATAGAGAGCGGTTTAGCTGGGCGAAGACTCCAGTTGCTGCAGCAGTAGACCAAACGAGGGTCTGAAATATCCCTATTCTTGTCTTCCAAAGGACCTTTTTCTGGTTTCATAGAGAATGGTTTAGCTGGGCGAAGATTCCAGTTGCTGAAGCAGTAGACCAAACCAGGGTCTGAAATATCCTTATTCTTGTCTTCAAAAGGACTTTTTTCTGGTTTCATAGAGAGTGGTTTAGCTGGGCGAAGACTCCAGTTGCTGAAGCAGTAGACCGAACGAGGGTCTGATATCCTTATTCTTGTCTTCAATAGGACTTTTTTCTGGTTCCATAGAGAGTGAGTTAGCTGGGC
Organism: Artemia franciscana; assembly: GCF_032884065.1. Classification (NCBI taxonomy): domain Eukaryota; kingdom Metazoa; phylum Arthropoda; class Branchiopoda; order Anostraca; family Artemiidae; genus Artemia; species Artemia franciscana. Next base: position 39,062,308 of record NC_088876.1, on the reverse strand, counting down.
GAAGACTCCAGTTGCTGCAGCAGTAGACCAAACGAGGGTCTGAAATATCCCTATTCTTGTCTTCCAAAGGACCTTTTTCTGGTTTCATAGAGAATGGTTTAGCTGGGCGAAGATTCCAGTTGCTGAAGCAGTAGACCGAACGAGGGTCTGAAATATCCTTATTTTTGTCTTCAATAGGACTTTTTTCTGGTTTCATAGAGAGTGGTTTAGCTGGGCGAAGATTCCAGTTGCTGAAGCAGTAGACCGAACGAGGGTCTGAAATATCCTTATTCTTATCTTCAATAGGACTTTTTTCTGGTTCCATAGAAAGTGGTTTAGCTGGGTGAAAATTCCAGTTACCGAAGAGATTCTCGAATTGCTTTCTGGCATGAAAGTTGCCCTTATTGATTAAACACTTTTGTATGAAGCTTGAAATATGCAAAGTCAATCCAGTATTAAGATAGTATCACAGGGTAAATCTCTAAAATTTCATAGGAATGCAATTAGACATACACTATTACAAACACTATTACAAACACTCTTCGGCCGAAATCTTGCGTGAGATACGTCCGTATACGTATACGTCCGTATGAGATACGTCCGTATTGACCGAACACGGTTGGTTGTGGTTTAAAACAGTGTTTTACAGTAGCAATAGGGCAACTTCTGATTTGTCGATGTGATGATAAAGCTATTTAGAGTCTGAAAATGTTCTCAAGGTTCAAAAATGTCACTTAAGCAGACAAAATGACAGTCGGAAACACTGACAAAAGGGACAAAATAACCTTTGACCTCGGAATCCGGTCTTAAACGTTATCTTAACGATCAACTAAATTTGCATTCATTGCAGCATGTTTGAAATTTGGAAATCAAATAAAGGAATTTTTTTAGATTTAATAGTTCAGGTTTTAAGCACAACCTTATATAAAGCATTTGATATTGGTACTCTTGCTGGAGCATTCTCTTTTTGAACTAGCCACAATAACAACAAATTATTACTTAATTCTGTTCACTATAAATTCATCAGATGTTAATAGGGAAAATATACAGATTAAATCAAACAATAATAAGGAAAAGAGCAAACAAATTTCATTTTTTTAATGATGTACTTTTTTAATCCAGTACTTTGAATTTGTTTTGTAAAAACTGAATTTGGGTAAGCAGAAGCACAGTATCAAAAATCTCTTGAATTTTATGTTCATTTAGTTACGTATATAACTCTATATTCTCATTTAGTTTCTCTATATAGCTTTATATTTTTTTCTTTTTTTTTAATGATGATCAACTTTTTGTTCTAGAAAAATTTGGAATGATCTTAGTGAGTCTCTTTGTTATTTCCATTTAATTACCCCATAACTTTAATTTACACTTTTCACTTTCACCTTTTCTTATTGAGGAAGCCTGGAGCAAGGATTCCATTTACCCCATTTTTCAATTGGCCTGTCCGTTCAGTTTATCTATATAAATCAAATTTTAATACGTAGGGTCTGTCTACCCCCAAAAGACTGTTTCTTAGACCCTTCCCGCTTCAAGCAATGCAGTTTTCAGTATAGTATGTATCTTCTTCTTTTTCGTAAGGTCGAGTGTGCATCTTCTTATTCTTCTTCATAAGGTCTTCAGCTGAGTATGCATCTTCTTTTTCTTCTTCATAAGGTCTTTAGTATACTGAATATCTTCTTCTTCGTGAGGTCTTCAGTATACTTCATCTTCTTCTTCTTAATAAGGTCTTCAGTATACGTCAGTTTGTAATTTTCCATATTACATCTTAATTTAACATTGCAATTGTTCAGAACTTGTTTTTAGCCCATAATGTGTTTGCTATTGGTCGACAAATAGGTCCTGTTATGTTTGCAACATATCATTTTAGGTAGCTTTTTCCTAGTACCGTTATTTATTGTGCTCATAATTATATATTGGTTGATCATTGGATGCATAGAATTATTTGAATAATAAAATGCTTTCCCGCATGGCAATAAGCAATAATTTGGCGTATATTCAAGATACAAAACAACTTCCAAGTTCTACTTTGAAGTACTCTTTGTTTCGAAACTTTGTACCAATTTTCAGCTTCAGGGGCCAGAGCCACCCCCTAAACATTCCTCAGCGATCTGGGCACTTCAAAAACCTTTTTTAGAGTTTTTTGTGATTTCAATAAATTGCTACAGGGAGTTGATTGTATTAGAATTTATTCAAAATGAAAAAAAAATCCCTCCCTTGGGGTCCATGGTACTGGTGATTTCTCATATTTTGCTTTGTTAGACTATTGACGTCTATGTAGACCTAAATAGATGTTGCCCTTGGGGGTAACATATATTCAAGATATGAAATAACTTCCAAGTTCTGCTTTGAAGTACTCATTATTTCGAAACTTTGTACCAATTTTCAGCTTCAGGGGCTTGAGCCACCCCCTAAACATCACTCAGCGATCTGGGCACTTCAAAAACCTTTTTTAGAGTTTTTTTTTGTGATTTCAATAAATTGCTACAGGGAGTTGATTATATTAGAATTTATTCAAAATGAAAAAAAAACCCTCCCTTGGCGTCCAAGGCACTGGTGATTTCTCATATTTTGCTTTGTTAGACTATTGACTTGTATGTAGACCTAAACAGATGTTGCCCCTGGGGGATATTTACCCCTGGAGGATAGGTCGAAACAACAAAAGAAGTCCATGTAAGCCATAGCTCTTTTATTTTTCAAGTAGAGAGTAGTTTTTTGGTACATTTGGGGGAGGGAATATCCCCCTCCTTATTTCTTTTTTTTATATGTTGAAAAACCCTCATATGAGATTTCCATCATAACGAAGCATAGAACAAGTAAATTGTACATTGTTCTGTCTATTTATGCAGTCAAAGATTAATTTTACTTGTATGAAGTGCTATTTTCTGACAAGAAATATTCATATTTTCTTTTAGCTGTAACGATTGGAGTCCGCATTCTTGGCCCTGTGTTTGGATTTGTGTTGGGAGCCATCTGCACATCATTGTATGTGGACATTTTTGCCGAACCTGAGATTACAGCCAAGGATCCCAGATGGATTGGAGCATGGTGGCTGGGTATGCTCTTTTAAGATTTGTATATTTATTTGTTTAGATAGTATTTAATATCAACGTACTTTTGATCTTCTTCTTCTTTCTTTTTTCTTTCCTTCCTTCTCTTTTCTTTCTTTCTCTGTCCATTTGTGTTTTCATTTTATCAAAGCGTCAGTGTGGCATTTGGTTTTTGCTTATATCATTGTATTCAGATATTTTTTACTGAACCTAAGCAATGGCTTCAATTGACGAAAATTTAGGGGGAGGGGAAAAAGTATTTTGATGCATTGAAATACAATCAGTGTTAATTATAATTAGGATTTATTGTAACTATATAATTATATGTCATAACTATATATCATAATTATATACCGTAGTTAGTATTTATAATTAGGGTTGATTTTTATGATTAAGATTGTCATGTACACAAGGCCGTAACCAGATTTTTTTTTGAGATGGAGGAGAGGAGGGTCATTTGAAAAAAAACTTTGCAAAACGCATGCTAATTTCTTTATATGCATTTTTGTTATTTTTTTACGAGTCGGACAAATATTTCGGGGGGGGGGGGTTCCAACCCCGCCCCCTATACTATATAATTATGCTATATAACTGTATAATTATAATAACTATATAATTATATGTCATAACTATATATCATAATTATATACCGTAGTTAGTATTTATAATTAGGGTTGATTTTTATGATTAAGATTGTCATGTACACAAGGCCGTATCCATTTTTTTGAGAGGGGGGAGAGGAGGGTCATTTAAAAAAAAACTTTGCAAAACGCATGCTAATTTCTTTATATGCATTTTTGTTATTTTTTACGAGTCGGACAATATTTCGGGGGGGGGGGTTCATACGGTGTTACATTGGGGTGTGATGACTTTAAAAACGTGGTGCCCTAATTTATTAGGATTTAAATCCTGTTATTGCAGTCAAAAATCTCCGGGAGATTGGGCAATGGGGGCTGGGTTTGTACTTTAATGATTTGTGTTATTTTTTTTTCATTGTTTAAATGTGCGATTTTATACTCTTTTGCTTTTATATTTCGCTAAAATAACACTAACATAGTTATTTTGAATTCTGACTATGCTATAATTATTTAATTATATAATTAGGCTATATACTCTGATTATATAATATGCTAATCAACCCCAACTCTTCTCCGTTAGATAGATAAAATTACCTAGCTTACAACTTTAAAATATTAGCATGCAAAATTCTAATCAAGATGCGGCTTGATTGTTAAGTTGTCGCAAAAAATATCTGCAAGAATATACTAGATTAGTCCATGGGGAGTTATGGCAAAAAAAAAGTTGTTTATTCTGAGCTAGTTTTCAAATTATAAGGAGCCACTGCTAAGAATAGGGGAAACTAGTAATTAGAAAAAGTCCAGTTTAAGAAAAAAATAGAATTTAATTTTCTCATTGAATCTACTTAATTTTATATAATTTATTTAATAAAATTAACTTTTTCTTCTATTTATTTAGTGCTTAATGGTAACGTATGTATTCCCCCTCTTTTACAGGCCTACGAGCCTTTGGAGTATCAGCACTATTCATTTTATGGTTAATTAATTAGGAATAAATCTTATCTCATCGAATACGTCTCTGAGTAAAAAACATACAATGCCATCTAGCGTTGCTCAGTCAAATCATCAAATTAAGTAGACAGTTGAAAAGCAATTTTTATTTATTTTTCATCTATGAGTGCACTATATGCATTTAGGTAAGGGTCACTAAGTGCACTATGAGTACATTTGAGTCCTTCCACTATCGCCAAATTTTCGTGCTCTCTCCTAATTTCACCGAAAATTGATTTTTTTTTCTTGCATTTGGCAATGCCTATTTTTGCATGTTTGGCAATGCTTATTTCCAGCAGACATTAGTTTATCTTGTGATGAAAAAACACTGAAAGGATTTTCTGAACTTATGTGAGGACCAAAACCTCACATTTTACATCTAAGCTCATTTCTCAATATATAAATGTTCATTCTATTCAAATCAATGGTCAATTGACTTTGATTTAAATATTATTAAGCTCTTCTATCACTGCCCTGTAGGAGAAAAAAAAAATTCAATTTAAGCAATTTGGCAAAGATCAGTGAGCACTATGATAGCCTATTGGCACTGAATTAAACGACGACGGAAAGCAAGAAAAAAAAAATCATTTTCCCCAAAAATTCATTCTCCCCGAAAATGTCAACGAAAGAAAATTGATATTCGCAGAATCTCCGGGAAAATTTACACTTGCAAATACGTGGAAGTTGGCATGAAATATATATTGTTAATTTTCGTTAATGTAAACTTTTGGGGAGGTTCCGGAGAACTCAATTTTTTGCATAGAATTTGAGAATATATAAAAATCGGGTATTGTGTAATAGTGTATAGTGTAATAGGCCGATAAAAATCGGCCTAAAAAAATCGGGTATAGTGGAAGCAATATGGGCCCCAATAAATCGCTGTCAGTTTTTGGAAGTGCCGATCAGTTATGCCAGTTAATTTTATCGGTTTTATGGAAAACAGAACCTTGTATATTTGCCATCTTATTTCTTGGAATTTCTTGCCTCCCCTAGTCGCATCCCCTCACCATTTTGCAATCAACCTTGCTATTATTAGAAAATTTTAGAGTGAGTTAACTTGTTACGTGTATTTAGTTATGTTAGTTATGTACTTAGTTATGTTATGTTTATTACTCCAAGGTAACGCTGCATTGTCAGTTGCGCCATTCCGTTTTTAATTCCCAGATAGCGCTCAGAGATTGTGACCAGTGCCAGAAAATTAAACTTATTACGTGTATTTTCAGTATGCATTTTCAGTTAAGTTTTGCAGCTTCTGGCTGACCGTGTTCAAGGGCCAGAGTTTATGACCAGAGCCAGAGAATTAAGCTTGTTACGTGTATTTTTCAGTTCTTTTAGGGAATGATGCACTGTCAGTTAAATTATTCAGCTTTTAATTCCTAGCTAACACTGTTTAAGGGCCAGAATCGAAGATCAGAACCAGAGAATTAAGCTTGTTATGTGTATTTTTGTTCTCCTATGTAATTCTGCACTATAAATTGAATTATTTAGTTTTGTTATTCCTAGCCAACAACGTTTAAGGGCCAGATATTATGGCCAAAGGTAGAGAATTAATCTTCTTAGGTGCATTTATGATTCCCCTAGGTAATGCAACGCTGTCTGTTGTGCTATTCAGTTTCTATTTCCTATCTAACACTATATAAGGGCCAGAAAATTAAGCTTATCACGTGTCTTTTTAGTTCTTTTAGATAATGTTGCACTGTCAGTTAAATTGTTTAGTTTTTAATTCCTATCTACACAATTTGAGGGCCAGAGATTATAGTCAGAGAAATAAGCTTGTAACGTGCATTTTTAGTTCTCCTAGATAATGCTTCACTGTCAGTCAAACAATTTAGTTTTTAATTCCTAGCTAACATTGTTAAAGGGCCAGAGATTATGGCCTGAAAATGCAGCTTGTTACGTGTCTTTTTAGCTCTTTTACGTAATGCAACACTTTACGTTATACTATTCAGTTTCTAATTCCTATCTAATACTATTTTAGGGCCAGAGATCATGGCCTGAAAATCAAGCTTGTTACGTGTCTTTTTAGCTCTTTTAGGTAATGCAACACTTTACGTTATACTATTCAGTTTCTAATTCCTATTTAATACCATTTAAGGGCCAGAGATTATGGCCTGAAAATCAAGCTTGTTACGTGTCTTTTTAGCTCTTTTAGGTAATGCAGTGCTGTACTTTATGCTATTTAGTTTCCAATTCCTATTTAATACCATTTAAGGGCCAGAGATTATGGCCTGAAAATCAAGCTTGTTACGTGTCTTTTTAGCTCTTTTAGGTAATGCAGTGCTGTACTTTATGCTATTTAGTTTCCAATTCCTATTTAATACCATTTAAGGGCCAGAGATTATGGCCTGAAAATCAAGCTTGTTACGTGTCTTTTTAGCTCTTTTACGTAATGCAACACTTTACGTTATACTATTCAGTTTCTAATTCCTATTTAATACCATTTAAGGGCCAGAGATTATGGCCTGAAAATCAAGCTTGTTACGTGTCTTTTTAGCTCTTTTACGTAATGCAACACTTTACGTTATACTATTCAGTTTCTAATTCCTATCTAATACTATTTGAGGGCCAGAGATTATGGCCTGAAAATCAAGCTTGTTACGTGTCTTTTTAGCTCTTTTACGTAATGCAACACTTTACGTTATACTATTCAGTTTCTAATTCCTATTTAATACCATTTAAGGGCCAGAGATTATGGCCTGAAAATCAAGCTTGTTACGTGTCTTTTTAGCTCTTTTAGGTAATGCAGTGCTGTACTTTATGCTATTTAGTTTCCAATTCCTATTTAATACCATTTAAGGGCCAGAGATTATGGCCTGAAAATCAAGCTTGTTACGTGTCTTTTTAGCTCTTTTAGGTAATGCAGTGCTGTACTTTATGCTATTTAGTTTCCAATTCCTATTTAATACCATTTAAGGGCCAGAGATTATGGCCTGAAAATCAAGCTTGTTACGTGTCTTTTTAGCTCTTTTACGTAATGCAACACTTTACGTTATACTATTCAGTTTCTAATTCCTATTTAATACCATTTAAGGGCCAGAGATTATGGCCTGAAAATCAAGCTTGTTACGTGTCTTTTTAGCTCTTTTACGTAATGCAACACTTTACGTTATACTATTCAGTTTCTAATTCCTATTTAATACCATTTAAGGGCCAGAGATTATGGCCTGAAAATCAAGCTTGTTACGTGTCTTTTTAGCTCTTTTAGGTAATGCAGTGCTGTACTTTATGCTATTTAGTTTCCAATTCCTATTTAATACCATTTAAGGGCCAGAGATTATGGCCTGAAAATCAAGCTTGTTACGTGTCTTTTTAGCTCTTTTAGGTAATGCAGTGCTGTACTTTATGCTATTTAGTTTCCAATTCCTATTTAATACCATTTAAGGGCCAGAGATTATGGCCTGAAAATCAAGCTTGTTACGTGTCTTTTTAGCTCTTTTACGTAATGCAACACTTTACGTTATACTATTCAGTTTCTAATTCCTATTTAATACCATTTAAGGGCCAGAGATTATGGCCTGAAAATCAAGCTTGTTACGTGTCTTTTTAGCTCTTTTACGTAATGCAACACTTTACGTTATACTATTCAGTTTCTAATTCCTATCTAATACTATTTGAGGGCCAGAGATTATGGCCTGAAAATCAAGCTTGTTACGTGTCTTTTTAGCTCTTTTACGTAATGCAACACTTTACGTTATACTATTCAGTTTCTAATTCCTATTTAATACCATTTAAGGGCCAGAGATTATGGCCTGAAAATCAAGCTTGTTACGTGTCTTTTTAGCTCTTTTAGGTAATGCAGTGCTGTACTTTATGCTATTTAGTTTCCAATTCCTATTTAATACCATTTAAGGGCCAGAGATTATGGCCTGAAAATCAAGCTTGTTACGTGTCTTTTTAGCTCTTTTAGGTAATGCAGTGCTGTACTTTATGCTATTTAGTTTCCAATTCCTATTTAATACCATTTAAGGGCCAGAGATTATGGCCTGAAAATCAAGCTTGTTACGTGTCTTTTTAGCTCTTTTACGTAATGCAACACTTTACGTTATACTATTCAGTTTCTAATTCCTATTTAATACCATTTAAGGGCCAGAGATTATGGCCTGAAAATCAAGCTTGTTACGTGTCTTTTTAGCTCTTTTAGGTAATGCAGTGCTGTACTTTATGCTATTTAGTTTCCAATTCCTATTTAATACCATTTAAGGGCCAGAGATTATAGCCTGAAAATCAAGCTTGTTACGTGTCTTTTTAGCTCTTTTACGTAATGTAACACTTTACGTTATACTATTCAGTTTCTAATTAATATCTAATACTATTTGAGGGCCAAAGATTATGGCCTGAAAATTCAGCTTGTTACGTGTCTTTTTAGTTCCTTTACGTAATGCAACACTTTACGTTATACTATTCAGTTTCTAATTCCTATCTAATACTATTTGAGGGCCAGAGATTATAGCCTGAAAATTAAGCTTGTTACGTGTCTTTTTAGCTCTTTTACGTAATGCAACACTTTACGTTATACTATTCAGTTTCTAATTCCTATTTAATACCATTTAAGGGCCAGAGATTATGGCCTGAAAATCAAGCTTGTTACGTGTCTTTTTAGCTCTTTTACGTAATGCAACACTTTACGTTATACTATTCAGTTTCTAATTCCTATTTAATACCATTTAAGGGCCAGAGATTATGGCCTGAAAATCAAGCTTGTTACGTGTCTTTTTAGCTCTTTTAGGTAATGCAGCGCTGTCCTTTATGCTATTTAGTTTCCAATTCCTATTTAATACCATTTAAGGGCCAGAGATTATGGCCTAAAAATTAAGCTTGTTTCGTGTCTTTTTAGCTCTTTTACGTAATGCAACACTGGACGTTATGCTATTCACTTTCTAATTCCTATCTAATGCTATTTGAGGGCCAGAGATTATGGCCTGACAACGCCTCGCTCTTTACGCTAAAGTTTGACTCTTTCTCTTAACTCTACTTTTTAAATCAGTAAAAAACTTTAGCGTAAAGAGCGAGGTGTTGAGGAGGAAAAGCCCCTTTCATATACGGAGTAACTTCTGTTCGTTTTAAGTTTTAATGTTGCTCCTTACTTTCATTTAAAAAAACTTGTTTTTTTATTTAATTTCTGGACTTTTTTGAATTAGTGCATGTTTGGATCTTGTCTCTCCGCACATAAATAATTAAAACGAAATTTGCATATTAATTTTTTGGCTAAATGGCTTTCTCATAGTTTTCGTCGGAAGACTTTGAGAAAAAAGGAGCGAGGGAGGAGGCCTAGTTGCTCTCCAATTTTTTGATTACTTAGAGGCAACTAGAACTTTTAATTTTTTACGAACGTTGTCATTAGTAAAAAATATACGTAACTTACGAATTAACTTACGTAACAATCTTCTATATTCGTATGTTTTTATTGCGTTTATGAGGTGATTCATCCCTCGCCGATACCTCGCTCTTTACACTAAAGCTTAAATTTTGTCCCAATTCCTTAAGAATGACCTCTGAATCACAAAGGCCGTAGAATAATAAAAAAAAGTAAATAAACACGCATCCGTGATCTGTCTTTTGGCAAAAAATGCGAAATTCCACATTTTTGTAGATAGGAGCTTAAAACTTCTACAATAAGGTTTTCTGATACGCTGAATCTGATGGTATGATTTTCGTTAAGATTGTATGACTTTTAGGGGGTGTTTCCTCCTATTTCCTAAAATGAGGCAAATTTTCTCAGGCTCATAACTTTTGATGGGTAAGCATAATCTTGATGAAACTTATATATTTAAAATCAGCATTAAAAAACTCTGTATCCCTTTTTTAGAGTTTGGGTTACTATTGAGCCGGGTCGCTCCTTACTACAGTTCGTTAGCACGAACTGTTTAATGCTGCATTATTAGTTGCGCTATTCCGGTTTTAATTCCCAGCTAGCAATGTTTAGTGGTCAGATATTATGGCCAGAGCTAGAGAATTAAGTTTTTTGGGTGTATTCTTAGTTCTTTTAGGGAATGATCTACTGTCAGTTAAGCTATCCAGTTTCTAATTCCTAGCTAACTCTGTTTAAGGGTCGTGGTTTATAGCGAAAGCCAGAGAATTAATCTTGTTATGTTTTTTAGTTCTCTTAGGGAATCCTGCAATGCTAGTTGCGTTATTCAGTATTTAATTCCTACATCGCACTACTTAAGGGCAAGAGATTATGGCTAGAGCCAGAGCTATTGATGCACAGTCACTTGCCCTATCCAGTTTTTAATTTGTAACTAATACTGCTTAAGGGTAAAAAAATATGGCCAGAGCCAGATAATTAAGATTGTTAGGTGTATTTTTGGTTCTTCTAGGGAATGCAGTGTTGCAAGTTAGGCTTTAATTGTGGCCAGGGTTTAGAGTGAGAGCAAGAAAATTAGGCTTGCTAAGTGTATTTCTAGTTCTCCTAAGCTGATGTTGCACTGCCACCTGTGCTGTCCAGTTTTTAATTTCCAGTTAACACTATTGTAAGGGCTAGAGACCATGACCAGAGCCATGGGCCTGAGACCAAGGTAGCCTGAAGAATTTTTTTTTAAATGGAAGAAATTTCCAGAGGGATTGAGAAAACGTTTTTTTGCCAAACAAATCTTTAAAACTAATAGGCATAAAAACTATAGTTAACACATTTTGAAGGTGCCTCCACTATATTTCGCCTCCAACTTCCCCTAATATGCAATTATACAACCCGGATTAAATATTTCCCAAGCATTTTTGCCATGCGCCACTCTTGTTTTAATCCGTGTACCCGTAAACAAAAACCAACGCTGACGAAGTCAAGGAACGCAAAACACATGGGAAATATATAATTCTGGCTATATATATTTTCTCATTTGGGGATGGGGGTGGGGTGGTGGTAAAGTGTACCCCAACTCTAGGCTTATATCCTTCAAAATATATTCTAGTACTGCCGAATTTCAACTTTTGAATATTGTTGGTTTCTGAACGAAGTCTTCCTTCGAAGCCTTTTTCATAAGTTTATTTAAGTGATTAGTTGATATTTTGGTTTATATTTATTATAAAGTTAATTACTAACTACTAAAATCCTTATTCATTGAATTATTTTAGGTATGTTGCTGGTTGGTGTCCTCATGTTAATCACTTCTTTGGCCATGTTTGCGTTTCCTAAAAGGCTGCCTGGTAATGAACAGAGAAAAAGCTTGGCCCTGGCTAATGTAGATCAGGTAGCAAAAGGACCCAGTCTTAAGGGTAATTTTTTTTTTATTGTTACGCGGAGCTCAATTTATCTTGGTATTCTGTTTCTAGAAGTTTTATTTCATAATCTAACTCAAAGAGTATGGATAATTTATAAGACTTGGAACTAGTACTTGTGTCGACAATAAAAATTACCAACCTCTAATGCTATTGATCAGGATTGTTAGAATTCCTCCTCAGGGGTGCCACTTCACGAAAAAATATGGGGGAGGGAAATGACTTTTTACGTTTTTTTTATGAAGATGCAAACAGATATTATTTCAAATCTAGGGGGAGGGGGTACTTTTTTCCATTTTCGAATGAAAATACAAAAAAAAATTTATTCCAAAAATGGTATTTTTCAAAACCTAGAGGGGAATTCAAGGAATTCAAGATCTGTACCTATTAACCTTAAGGACATCAGTGGCTGATTAATTGACTCAATTTAAGTACCGGATGCTTTTATAATTATTTCACTAATATTCCAAATGCTAACTCCTGTTCCCCCACCCAGTCAGTACACCCTAGCAAGAATCCCAGATCCATGTTTTTCTCACCAACTGATAGTAAAGAGGTGCTTCAAGTTATCGAATCTCTCTATAATAGTAGTTCACCTGACTTCTTTGGCGTAAGTAATAAGCTTCTTAGGACCGTATCTTCCTATGTTTGTGAACCCATTATGCACATAGCAAACCTGTCTATGACCAATGGAGTCTTCTCAGAAATATTTAAATCAGCAATTGTTATCCCGATTCATAAAAAAGGCGATCCGTCTGAAATAAGTAATTATTGTCCAATCTCACTTCTCCCAGTTATATCTAAAGTACTCGAGAGAATTATATTCTGACGTCTTTCTCCCTTTTTATTTGGGATTCATCCTTCAAATTCGTTGATTTCTTCTCATCAATATTGCTTCCGTTTCCTAGTTTCAACCGCTCATGGACTAATCGACGCCACACAGTTTATATATTCCCGACTTGACTTTAAAAATACTGTATGGGGTTTATTTCTGGATTTTCCTAAAGCCTTTAACATGGTTGATCGTAGTGTTTTATTAAGTAAGCTGAACAACTTTGGGATTCGTGGAGTTCCTTTCTCATGGTTTGGCTCTTATCTCTCTGGTAGAGTACAAAATGTGAGACTAGGTGGGGTGACTTCGCATCCCCTACCTGTCCGGAGGGGCGTCCTGCAGGGCTCTGTTCTTGGTCCAGTACTTTTTCCCCTTTATATTAATCATTTGTTTACGGACCTGGGTCCATCAGTGCACCCAGTACTTTTTGCTGACGATAGTAACTTTTTCATCACCGGCCCTAATTTACCATCCGTCGTCACCTCTACTCAAATCCTTATGAATAGAGTACAGGAGTGGTGTCTCGTTAACATTAACAGCAAAAAAGTCAGGTTGTATTATTTCGGACCCCTTACAAAAAAATGAAGCTCAGCAAGTACTTGGCCTAAAATATTTACCAATCTCCTCCCGCGGGTCGAAGTTGCCAAGTTTCTTGGTGTCCACATAGACTTCTCACTATTGTTTGCAATACATATTTCCTACATCAGAGCCATAGTCTTGCGACAGGTAAGTATGATTAATCGTGTGAATTATTTTCTTCCTCCCGATATCCTTGTCACCCTTTATTACTCTTTTATTTACCCATATATATCATACTGCGGATCTGTTTGGGGCAACACTTATCCTTCAGTTACCAATAAATTGAAATCTGCCCAAAACCGTGCCGTCAAAGTAGTTTTCGACTGCCCCGACTATATCCTACCCAGGACTTGTACTCCGATTTTGGTATTATTCCTTTTGAACAAATCATAAAAAAATTAAATTCATCCCTTGTATACTCTGCTTACCATAAAAAATATTCCTCGACAATTATTATCTTATTTTAATTGTCTACTATTTTATTTTAATTTTTTTTCAAGACGTTCACTTACGGTGTTAGGCATAACAACGACAACATGTTCTTTATATTTCTTATTTTATATTTAGATTTATATAATCTTTTTTTTTTTATTGTAACAAATTTGTAAAGAAAAAAATGAGTACGCAAAAGTTTGATTAATCACAACTGAACGCGCGAAAAATTGGAATAATTCAAAATATTATCTTTTGGCATTAACTTGATAACTACTATTTTTACCATTATGTTTTGTTTATTTATTAATATATTACTTTTTATTATTTTATTAGTATTTTATTCATTTATTATTTCATTTATATTCCCTGTGTCCCGGTCGTGATTTGCGTCCAGGTGTCCCAGTCTGTAATTTCTCTTTGAGGTTCCCGGTCGTCATTTATATTCCCTGTGTCCCGGTCGTCATTTGTGTCCCGGTATGTAATTTCATCAGTTGACAAACATGACGTCAGTCGACAAACAACTTCATGACGCATACAGCTCAATCCTTATAATGACGTCAGTTGACGAACATGACGTCAGTCGACACAAAAACATGACGTCACTCGACACACACACACACAGACAACTTATATATATATATATATATATACTAGCTGTTGGGGTGGCGCTTCGCGCCACCCCCCAAGCCCCCCCGCGCGCGTAAGTCGTTACGCTTCATAATAGTTACGCGCCATTGTAGTTGTGTCCCTATGTCCCACCTGTGAATATAGATATATATAGATATATATATATATATATATATATATATATATATATATATATATATATATATATATATATATATATATATATATATGGTTTTAACTACGTAAAACTTGCGAATATACAACATTCTTTGCTGTCCCATTGTCTTTGCATATAAATAGATTGTCAGGTTTACCGACTCTTGAACATGCAACATATAATGGTCCATGGGAAAACAATCTGTATTCAGATCTATACCTCATGATTCTAATGATTGCCCTTGAGCTTTGTTGATGGTGATTGCTAATCGACCATTCCCTGTCCTGGTGTCCCGGTCGTCATTTACATCCCCCTGTTTCCCCCGGTGTCCCCGTTGTAGTTGTGTCCCTGTGTCCCGGTCGTCATTTATATTCCCTGTGTCCCGGTCGTCATTTGTATCCCGGTGTACCGGTCTGTATATACATTCGTTTTTTAGTTTTGTTTTTCTCCTTTATTTTTTTCCTTTTTTTTTCTTTTTTAGTTTATTTAGATTTTTAGATTTTTTAGTTTTTTTATTAGTTTTTATTTTTTTTTTTCTTTTTAGTTTTTTTGTAGTTTTTACCTTCTTTTTAGTTTTGTTAAATTTTTTTTTTACTTATGTCCTGGTCGTCATTTATACTCCCTGTGTCCCGGTGCTTTGTTGATTGCTAATCGAACATTCCTTTTGTCCTGGTCGCTTTCTCTTTGAGTGTCGTCATTTATTTTTTTTTCTTTTTTAGTTCTTTTAGTTTTTACCTTTTTTAGTTTTTTTTAGTTTTTTAGATGAAAATTTTTTTTAGTTTTTTCCTTTTTTTCTTTTTAGTTTTTTATTGGTTTTTACCTTTATGTTAGCTTATTTTTCAGTTTTTTCCTTTTTTTTATTTTTTTTTTATTTTTTATTTTTTTTAGTTTTTTACCTTTTTTTAGTTTTTTTAGTTTTTTTAGTTTTTTAGCTTTTTTACTTTTTTTATTAGTTTTTAGTTTTTTTGTAGTTTTTGCCTTTTTTTAGTTTTTTCAGTTTTTTTTTTAGTTTTTTATTGGTTTTTACCTTTATTTTAGCTTATTTTTCAGTTTTTTCCTTTTTTTTAGTTTTTAGTTTTTTTAGTTTTTTACCTTTTTTTAGTTTTTTTAGTTTTTTTAGTTTTTTAGCTTTTTTATTTTTTTTATTAGTTTTTAGTTTTTTTTTGTAGTTTTTGCCTTTTTTTTTAGTTTTTTTAGTTTTTTAGCTTTTTTATTAGTTTTTAGTTTTTTTTGTAGTTTTTGCCTTTTTTTAGTTTTTTCAGTTTTGACGTCACCTGATCCAGTTTTTTCAGGTGACGTCACCTGATCCACGATCCACAGATCCACAGACAACTTATTTTTATATATATAGATAGTTTTTTTTTTTTACTTATGTCCTGGTCGTCATTTATACTCCCTGTGTCCCGGTGCTTTGTTGATTGCTAATCGAACATTCCTTTTGTCCTGGTCGCTTTCTCTTTGAGTTTCGTCATTTATTTTTTTCTTTTTTAGTTCTTTTAGTTTTTACCTTTTTTATTTTTTTTTAGTTTTTTAGATGAAAATTTTTTTTAGTTTTTTCCTTTTTTTCTTTTTAGTTTTTTATTGGTTTTTACCTTTATTTTAGCTTATTTTTCAGTTTTTTCCTTTTTTTTAGTTTTTTTTTATTTTTTATTTTTTTTAGTTTTTTACCTTTTTTTAGTTTTTTTAGTTTTTTTAGTTTTTTAGCTTTTTTACTTTTTTTATTAGTTTTTAGTTTTTTTTGTAGTTTTTGCCTTTTTTTAGTTTTTTCAGTTTTTTTTTTAGTTTTTTATTGGTTTTTACCTTTATTTTAGCTTATTTTTCAGTTTTTTCCTTTTTTTTTTAGTTTTTTTTAGTTTTTAGTTTTTTTAGTTTTTTACCTTTTTTAGTTTTTTTATTTTTTTTAGTTTTTTAGCTTTTTTATTTTTTTTATTAGTTTTTAGTTTTTTTGTAGTTTTTGCCTTTTTTTAGTTTTTTTAGTTTTTTAGCTTTTTTATTAGTTTTTAGTTTTTTTTGTAGTTTTTGCCTTTTTTTAGTTTTTTTAGTTTTTTAGCTTTTTTATTTTTTTTATTAGTTTTTAGTTTTTTTTTTTGTAGTTTTTGCCTTTTTTTAGTTTTTTCAGTTTTGACGTCACCTGATCCAGTTTTTTCAGGTGACGTCACCTGATCCATCCACAGACAGACAGACAACTTATTTTTATATATATATAGATATATATATATATATCTATATATATATATATATATATATATATATATATATATATATATATATATATATATATATATATATATATATATATATATATATATCTTCTATTTATATAAAAATAAGTTGTCTCTGTGTGTGTGTGTGTCTAAAGACATACATGTTTGTGTGTCGACTGACGTCATTATAAGGATTGAGCTGTATGCGTCATGAAGTTGTTTGTCGACTGACGTCATGTTTGTCAACTGATGAAATTACATACCGGGACACCGGGCACAAATGACGACCGGGACACAGGGAACATAAATGACGACCGGGAACCTCAAAGAGAAATTATAGACTGGGACACCCGGACACAAATCACAACCGGGACACAGGGAATATAAATGACGACCGGGACACAGGGATTGTTCGAATAGAAATTACAGACCGGGACACAAATGACGACCTGGACACCGGGACACTGGGAATATAAATGACGACCGGGACACTCAAAGAGAAATTACAAACTGGGAAACCGGGACACAGGGAATATAAATGACGACCGGGACACAGGGACACATCATTAGAATAATGAGGTATAGATCTGAATACGGATTGTTTTTCCCATGGACAATTATATGTTGCATGTTCAAGAGTCAGTAAACCTGACAATCTATTTATATGCACAGACAATGGGAGAGCGAAGAATGTTCTATATTCGCATGTTTTACGTTGTTAAAAACATATATATGTATATATCTATCTCTATTCACAGGTGGGACACAGGGACACAACTACAATGGCGCGTAACTAATATGGTGCGTAACGACTTACACGTGCGGGGGGGCTTGGGGGCGCGAAGCGCCCCACCAACTAGGTGTTGGGGTGGCGCGAAGCGCCACCCCAACAGCTAGTATATATATAATCTTTTTTGTAAACGTTTTAACGTTACCGTGTAATCGTTTTTTTTAGATTTTCCTCGTGCTTTTCGAAGATTGCTCCGCAACGATATTCTGGTCCTTCGGACAGCCAGTAGTGTTTTGCATATCCTACCCATAGCCGGATTGTATACCTTTCTACCCAAATTCCTAGAGAGTCAGTTTAGATTAACTGCCCATGTTGCAAACATGATCTCGGGTTAGTAATAAGGTATATGTTTATTCTTGTATATGTTTGATGATACATAATTTGTTGCATATATTGAACAGTAATTGCACAACAATAATATGATTGTGCCTTTATTCTTAGTATTATTAGTCTACGTGAAATATTATGTTTTTTTAAACTTTGTTTTTATTCGTTAAATTGAATGACCCATTTTTGCAAGCACAGCATCCCCAAAATATAGGAACTTAGGTGTGGGAGGGGGTAGGCAGAATTTACCTTTTTTCAGGAAGGTAGTTTTGTTTCTAATTGCGAATAACCTTCAGTTACTGTTCAACGAATTGGCCGAGAAAAAAGAAAGTAAAAAACAAACTAAAAAAACAATATCTGTTACAAATATCCATTTTACAATATCAAATCTAAATTTAAGACGTTTATTTAATACTATTCTTTGATACATTTATTTTATTTAATACATTATTTTTTGTTATCCTTTTTTTATACATTATTTTATTTGATACAGTTTTATTTTATTTGAGTTTACATTATTTTATTTGAGTTTATTTGATACTATTATTATTATTGATACTATTAATACTATTATTTGACTTTCTGTGCACTGTATTGATTCAATTATTAAGACAATTATCAATTATTAATAATTATTAAAACTACTAAAATTATCAAAGCGTTTTTGGTCGATAATATTTAAATAAAATGAAAAATAACGGTTTTTTCCATAGTGTGTGTGGTTTCTAGAATCTAATCTAAACTCAGAAACGTGTACGGAGGGTTCGAGCCCCATTCCTCCTCTGGGGAGTGTGATTTCTCCCTAATTTTTCCCTAAGAGCAATTATTCCCCCACACAGGCCTGTTTCAGCTACATAAGACGGTTATAAAAGACGGGTAATATAAAACGGTATAATGTGGGTAACATAAAAGACGGGTATAAAAGACGGGTAATATAAACATTAAAGACGGGTATATAAGACGGGTAATATAATAAATTGAAGAAGGAATCATCAGCTAGTGATGGTTAAAAAAATCGTCGGACTTTAAAAGGATAGTTCGACTTATAGTCTGTAAGATCAAGAGTAAATTGAAAATAATTTCTCAAATAATTTCATAGGCCACACTGACTTTCCATTTACAAAACTTTACAAATGAAAATAATGTGAAAACGGGTATAATATTTAAAAGCAGTGGAAATAGAAAAAATAGAAGATATAAATAGAAATCGAAGAAAGAATAGAGGTAGAAAGAATAGAAGAAGAAATTGAAGAAAAAATCACCAGCTAGTGATGGGTTAAAACATCGACTTTACAAGTATGGTTCGACTTATAGTCTGTAAGATCAAGAGTAAATTGGAAATAATTTCTCAAATAATTTCATAGGCCACATTGACTTTCCATTTGCAAAATTTTACAAATGAAAATAATGTGAAAAGGGGTATAATATTTAAAAGCAGTAGGAAAAACAAAAATAGAAGAAATAGAAGATAGAAATATAAATCGAAGAAAAAGTATAGGTAGAAATAATTGAAGAATTAATTGAAGAAAGAATCACCAGTTAGTGATGAGTAAAAACATTGTCGGACTTTATAAGGGTAGCTCGACTTATAGTCTGTAAGATCAAGAGTAAATTGAAAATAATTTCATAGACCACACTGACTTTCCAATTACAAAATTTTACAAATGAAAACAATGTGAAAACGGATATAATATTTAAAAGTGGTGGAAAAAACAAAAACAGAAGAAATAGAAGGTATAAATATAAATCAAAGAACGAATAGAGGCCGGATTCTGCAATATTTCTAGAATGGAAAGAAGATTGGAATTAATAGTGAAAAATAGCGAGAAACTGGCCTCCATTTCTTTTTATTTCTCTACGTACCAAACTACATATAATTGGTTGAAAAATTAATGTTAAGAAGAATAGGAATAACAGGAATAATAGGAATAACAGAATAGGAATAACAGGAATGTCAAGAAGAATAGGAACAAGACTAGGAGTAAGTGTAGGCGAAGAGAAGGTGTTGGGTAACGAGAAGGTTGATCATGAACAGCGAACATGATGAGTAAACAGCTACAATTACCTTGGTAGTATTATTGTTAAAGACTGTGGATGCAGTGAAGATGTTAAAACTCGAATAGACAAGGCCCAGGGTGTTTTTTTCACAGTTGAAGAAAGTTCGGAAGAAAAGGAAGATAAGTTTGTGAACCAAGATTAGAATATTGGAAGCTACAGTGATGACAGTGGTCATGGTTCTGAAGCGTGGGCTATCTAAAAACGGAGGAGTATTTGCTAAATGTTTTCCGGAGAAATTGCCTACGGACCCTTTTCCCACTTTCTAGGGCTATAATGAGAGAAAGGATGAGATGGCTAGGACACATTCTGTGGATGAAGGATGACAGATTGCTGAAGATTTTCCTTGTTGGCTTACCGTCTAGGGCAAAATGAGAAGTAGGTCGTCTCCTAATTGGGTGGGAGGATGTCATAAGGAAAGATTTAAGGGAATCTTTCCCTTAATAGTCGTAAAGAGGGTGTAACGAGGGAGGTTTTGAACAGATTGTGATGGAGGAGGGGCGTGCGTAATTGTGTTTGCCTATGGCTGCTAGGTGCTGCAGTGAGTTGTTAGTAACAGTAGTGTTAGTATGCGACAAAAACCAAAATGTACGCTAACAAAACAACGCTAGCCTAACTATTATTCAAAGAAACCGCTAGTCCTCTGATGACCTGCTTTTTTTATTGTTCACAAAATTTTAAACTACAATTTCAGGATCAAATATGAACCTCCATCATTAAGACGGTTGACCGTCTACCGAACCGCGCGTGTATCTACCACACAAGCAGTCTTCTGACCGCTGATATTTATCACCGAATATCTGCCTCCTATGCTTCAGCTGTTTCCGGAAAACGTTTTGTCATTTTTTTTCACCTCGTCAGTCGTTACAATGCTACAGAACCTCCTCATCTTGTTAGGGTACTCACTAAAACTGATAAATTGAAAAATTCCACGTATATATATGAGGGTGCCCGTGGAAAAAGGCATAGGGATTCTGGTTTCACTCATGCCACTTTTAGCCCTTAAAAAGGCGCATTAACTATGCAATTTCTAATTGGATTAGTTCTTCCCAAGTTTCTCGGACCTAAGTTTCGCGGCTGACAGAAAAAGTGATGCTAGTATGCTGATGGATCATAGAAATATCTGAATAGTCATCCGGAGAATCATATCCTGGATATTGGAAAAAAGGACAATGTTTTTTTATATTTTATTTTAATTTTTCTTATTTTTATATTAATAAATTTTCAGGAATTGGTGGCATACTAGTAATGGGTGTTGGCATTCTGATAAGTGGCATTTTCATCCGAAGAGTCAAGCCAAGTGCTCGGAGCATTGCCGCATGGATAGCTTTTACTGCCCTTCTCTATTCTGGAGGTTAGTTGAGTTGCCCTTTTTTATTTTCAAGACCAATGTATTCGTATAAGAGAAAAAAACTTGCTGGGCTAAGGAGTATTTCAAGTAGCTTTTGCTGCCCTTTTCTGTACTGGAAGTTTGATAACCTGCTAGAATAATCATTCTTTCAAGTACCTTCTACTGCCCTTCTCTTTTCTTTAAATTTGTTGATTTGCCCTTTTTGGTCACCATTGGTGGTGTCTTGACACCAAGAAGACACCAATGGTGTCTGCGTCACCATTTGAGCAGCCTTCTTCTCTTTTCTTTAAATTTGTTGATTTGCCCTTTTTTGTCTATAACACCAGTTCCTAATACAAAAACAAAAAATTATTGGGCAATGGAGTTTCTATGTGGCTTCTACTGCCCTTTTCTGGGCTTTAGGTTTGTTAATTAGCCCTTTCTTTTTTTTAAAGGTCATTTTTAATTTTTGATTGGGCTAAGTTCTCTCGTCCATCCTAAATACCCGTACCTCACGTAATTCACCCTTTGATAACTATCTAGACATGAATCTCTTAATTAAGTAAGAACTACTACTACTAACAACTCACTGCAGTACCAAGCCGCCTGAGGCCAACATAGCTGCGCATGCTCCTCTTCCATCCCAATCTGTTCAAAGCCGCCCACTTTACACCCTCCCAGGAGGCTCCCATCAAACAGTTCGTGGTAACGAACTGTAGTAAGGACCGACCCGGCTCAATAGTAACCGAAACTCTAAAAAATGGAATTTTGATACCAATAGCTACATCAAAAGAATCACATTTTAATGCTGATATTAAATATATAAGTTTCATCAAGTTTAGTCTTACCCATCAAAAGCTACGAGCCTGAGAAAATTTGCCTTATTTAGGAAAATAGGGGGAAACACCCCCTAAAAGTCGTAGGATCTTAACGAAAATGACACCATCAGATTCAGCGTATAAGAGAACCCCACTGTAGAAGTTTCAAGCTCGTATCTACAAAAATGTGGAATTTTGTATTTTTTGCCAGAAGTTTATTTGTTTGTTTTTTTTTCTTTTCCCCAGGGGTCATCGTATCGACCAAGTGGTCCTAGAATGTCGCAAGATGGCTCATTCTAACGGAAATGAAAAGTTCTAGTGCCCTTTTTGGGTGACCAAAAAAATTGGAGGGCATCTAGGCCCCCTCCCACGCTCATTTTTTCCCAAAGTCAACGGATCAAAATTTTGAGATAGCCATTTTGTTCAGCATAGTCGAAAACCATAATAAGTATGTCTTTGGGGATGACTTACTCCCCCACAATCCCTGGGGGAGGGGCTGCAAGTTACAAACTTTGACCAGTGTTTACATATAGTAATGGTTATTGGGAAGTGTACAGACGTTTTCAGGAGGATTTTATTTTGTTTGGGGGTGGGGCTGAGCAGAGGGGCTATGTTGGAGGATCTTTCCTTGGAGGAATCTGTCATGGGGGAAGAAAAATTCAATGAAAAGGGCGCAGGATTCTCTAGCATTACTATAAGAAAACAATGAAAAATAAACATGAAAGAGTTTTTTCAAATGAAAGGAAGAAGTAGCATTGAAACTTAAAACGAACAAAAATACTTTAGCATAAAGAGCGAGGTATTTAGGAGGAGATAAATACCTTGCTCTTTATGCAAAAGTATTTTTAGTAATTTCAACTATTTATTCTACGGCCTTTCTGATTCAGGGGTCATTCTTAAAGAATTGGGACAGAACTTACGATTTAGTGTAAAGAGCGAGGTATTAACGAGGGTACAAACCCCCTCGTATACATATTAAAAATATAAGGTTATGAAAGTTTGTTACGTAAGTTAATTCTTAAGTTACGTATATTTTTTACTAATAAAAACGTTCGTTAAAAATTAAAAGTTCTAGTTGCCTTTTTAAGTAACCGAAAAATTGGAGGGCAACTAGGCCTCCTTCTCCACCCCTTATTTCTCAAAATCGTCTGATCAAAACTAAGAGAAAGCCATTTAGCCAAAAAAAGAATTAATATACAAATTTCATTTTAATAATTTATGTGCGGAGAGCCAAAACCAAACATGCATTAATTCAAAAACGTTCAGAAATTAAATTTAAAAAAAACTAATTTTTTTTTAGCTGAAAGTAAGGAGCGACATTAAAACTTAAAACGAACAGAAATTACTCCGTATATGAAATGAGTTGTCCCCTCCGCAATCCCTCGCTCTTTACGCTAAAGTTTGACTCTTTGCCACAATTCTGCTTTTTAAAACAATTAAAAGCTTTAGCGTAAAGAGCGAGGGATTGCGGAGAGGACAACTCATTTCATATACGGAGTAATTTCTGTTCGTTTTAAGTTTTAATGTCGCTCCTTACTTTCAGCTAAAAAAATTAGTTTTTTTTTTATTTAATTTCATTTAAAGCTTTCTTTATGACATCCTCTCACCCCAGATGAAGACGACCTGATTTCCGTTTAGCTCGAGACGGTTGGCCGGAAAGGACAATCTTCGTCGATCTGTCATCCTTTATCTGCAGAAAATGCCCTAACCATCTCAACCCTTCTTTCATTATAGCCCTAGAAAGTGGGACTGAACTACATTCTTCGTACAGCCAAGTGTTTGAAATACAGTCAGTCAGCGGGGAACTCATAAAAATCCGTAGACAATTTCTCTGGAAAACATCTAGTAAATCTTCATCCGCTTTTCAGAGCGCCCATGCTTCATTAACTGAGAAAGCTTCATTGAGTAAGACACTTCTTAAGTTTTTTCGTTGATTCAAGTTATGTGGAAGGTCATTTCAATGTTACAAAAGAAAATTCATTTGGCCAAACAAAATAGGAAACAAAGAAAATAGTAGCAGCTGTTAACAAATAATCGGAAACTTCATCAACATAGGTAAATTTTAAAGACAAAGCAATTTTAAATCCCTATAATTTTTAGCGGGATCTTTATTTACTTTGAGAGATCTTCACATCAGGTTGACAGTGCTATGAAGTTTGTTCCCAGTTATTCTTGAGAGTTTCCATGGTCATTTGATCTCCATTGTCGCCCCCACGTCTGACATTGTCGTCATCGTCGCCATCGCCATCGTCGTCTGACATCTCCATCGTCGCCACCGTATTGACCGTCCATCGTATTTCACTCTCGCAAAAAAAAAAAATATCCTGAAGTTCTTCTACGGTTTTGCACATAAATGTCAAATATTTTCAAATATGCACCACACATAAGACAAGGAAAGGGATCATTCCGTAAATAATCAGGGCTTAATTCAATATACAGCCTGAAAACATTCCTGTTAAATTGAATTAAAATCAAGTTGAATTAAAAAAAATCCCCAATTCTCTTTGACAAGATAGTGAATTTTTGCAGAATTTGCTGTATCATTCTTTGTTTGTCATGTCTCAGTTTTTGCATTCCTTATAATTTTGCAATTTTTGAAATGCTACAAATTTCCATATACAAACGCTTAGTTTCACTTCGATCTTTCGCTACTGATTAAAATGAAATGAAAAGGAAAGAAAATGGAATAAATAAGGAAATAAAGGAAATAATAATCAAGGAAATAATAATAAAGGACATAAAGGAAAGGAAATATAATAATAAAAGAAATAAATAAATAAAATAATATAACAAAATAAAGGAAATAAAATAAAGGGAATAATAAATAAAAGAAATAAAGGAAAAATAAAATAGGAAATAAGGGAATAAAATGAAAAGGGGCAACACTTTAGTGAGACAGGTATAACGATACTGATGGTAACCATATAAAGTAAGACAGTGAACTTTGAAAATAAAAATAAAACACTTTTTTAGACAAAATAATTATTAAACTCCGAATATTTCGGCTTCACATCTGCGGTAGCGATTCTGGCCTCTCTGGCTTCCGGGACGAAATCTTGATTAGCGCCTCCCCCACACCTGCCTTCCGAAAAGTTACGACAGTGAACTTTGAAAATAAAACGTAAAACACTTTTTTCGACAAAATAATTATTAAACTCCGAATATTTCGGCTTCACATCTGCAGTAGCGGTTCCGGCCTCTCTGGCGTCCGGGACGAAATCTTGATTAGCGCCTCCCCCAACCTGCCTTCCGAAAGTTTTAAGGCCAAATTTTTACAAAACTTTCATTTATTAACTAAATTTGAAAAGAGAATATTACAAAAAGCTTTGAAATTAGTTAAATTCGATCTATTGAGTTATATTTTCAAGGAATGGTGATGAGGATGTGGGGAAAATGAGAATTTTGGATTCAATTTGCTTATACTTACTGCCAACTGCTCCCTTTACTTTGTTGTTTTAATAAAATAAAGCCAATGTTAAAAACGGTTGTATCTGTTAGATTATTTATTTATGCACAATTTATTTAAATTATGTCATTAGTCGATTATGTCAAAGTCGATTAAATTCGATAATGTCAAGTTTAAAGTCCAATTAACATTCAATAAAACCAAAAGTTAATAATAATTTGACCTTAAAGTTAGGAACAGTGAGACACAAACAGCACTCAATGAAATTATAGAAAACCTCAAGGAGACTTATGTCTTTTTTACGACGTAGTGAATAAAATTGTTGACATATACATAATCTACGATTATTACGAAAACTCTCAGCTAATTTCGTTACAGGTATGATGATACTGATGGTGACTGGTTGTGAAATGAACGATTTTTCGGGATTGGAACAAACCGGGATTTTGTGAGTTTTTTTTTATTCTCTACACTTTCATACAAAAACAATAATGACAAGATGTTTGGTCCTGCTTGTTCTATTTTATATATATATATATATATATATATATATATATATATATATATATATATATATATATTATATATATATATATATATATATATATATATATATATATATATATATATATATATATATATATATATTGTTGCTTATATATATAAAAGGTCAAAAATCATTGAAAATATGAGGTTTAGAAAAGTGACCAGATTCCCACCCGAAAACCAAGGCTTTTGTTTTTTAATTATTGAATACTGCTTATTCTACGCCCCGGCGTGTAGACTTTAGAAATGCACACATTAAAAAAAATGTCGTTATTTGATTTACCAATTTTTATCATTTTTCCATTATGCAACACTGATGAAAAATGTCTTCTATCCATATGCAAAAGCTACAAAAGTAAAAATAAAGACGTTCCCTAAAGTGCAACAATTCAACAAGAACCAGAAGAACAAACATAGTTTACGCTTATTAGCACGCTTCTTACGCTTACGCATAGTATAAAAATAAGTTTACGTTTATTAGTATCTAAAATTACTTATTCAAGTAGTGCTTGTTTAAGTCGACGTATTTAATCATGTGTTTTCAAAAGTTTAATATTTTTTTTATTTGTTGAAATAACTATAAACACAGTAAAAGACTTTAGTGAGTCTAAATTCCTCTGGAAACGCTATTTTGACAGTATCGATTGTAAATAAATGAGGTTGGCTGTTTTTGATTTCTAATTTAAATCTGTTCAAATTTTTAAGTTGCCTATCGTCGCCTCAGTGCTAATGAGCACAGCCTTCTTTGAGCTAATATTACCCCACTGCTAAATACCCGTGGCTTTTTTTCTACTAAAGCTTGAAATTTGTTCAAAATTAAATTGCCTGTCACCGACAGGATGAGCACCCAATCAATGAATAGTCTTGAATCTGTTTCTTGTAGTATTCTAAATTCTGTACTGTCTTGATCTGTCTTTCACCGACACAGCACCCATGAGTACAGCTTTTGGTGAACACACATCTGCCATCCAGTCCCTAAGTAGTGCCAGCTCTTTTTCTACTACTGATTCGAACTCGCTGCAGCGTGAAGCTTCCTGTCGGCGAAACAGCACCGATGAGCACCTCTTACACCTTATCCCTGCATACTCTTGGATGGTTTTCAAATTTGTTGCTGTATGAAGCAGCCTTTTGCCGACAAAGGCCTTATGAGCACAGAACTGCTTGAGCACACATCTGCCATTCAATCCCTATACAGTTTTGTTGTTTTTTCTGCCCCTGCTTCGAACATGCTGTGGCGTAATGCTGCCTATCGCTGTTACGGCCTAATGAGTACATCCTCCTTTAACCACTTATCTTCCGTCCCACCGCTAAATGAAATTGACTGTTTTACGACTGTGTTTTGAAATTTGTTGCAAATTTAAGTTGCCTGTCACCGTCACAGCTCTTGATGGGCACATATCTACCATCCAGTCGATGGATAATCTTAGCTCTTTTTCTTCTACTCTTTCAAAGTCTCTGCTATGTTAAATTTTCTGACATTGATACAGAACTGGTGAGCAAACGACTCGGTGAGCATATGTCGGAAACCCAATTCCTATATAATGTTGGCTGTTTTTTTTTATTAGGCTACTGCTTCGAACTTTCTGCAGCGTCAAGCTGCCTTTCATGAAACAGGATTCATGATCACATCTTCCCTCCAATCTCTGTATATCTTTGGCTATTTTTCTACTACTACCTCACATTCGTTGCAGCTTCGGGAGCACTCATTACCGCAGCACTCGCTGAGCACAAATCTGCTTTCCAGTCCTTATATAGTGTCAGCTTGTTTTTCTACAACTGTTTCGAACTTGCGGCAGCATGTTCCTGCCTTCCTTTGTAGAAGCACCCTTGAGCACAGCACTCAGTGAGTGCGCCTCTGCTGTCTAATCCCTATCTACTGTCCTCTATTTTCTCCTACTAATTCAAATTTGCTGAATCATAAAGCTACCAGTCTTCAACAAGGTAAATATGAACACATCACTTGGTAACCACACATATTCCATCCCATGGCATTCATAAGGCTTCCTCCTGAGACACCTCTTAAGGGCCATTTTCTGATTATTTATTGTGATCTCAGTAGTGATGTTGATCTAAGAGATATTTGGGTGTAATGAAACGGATTCTCGAGTACTATACTCGGACAATAAAAATAAATCTTATGTTGTGAAATAAATTGTATGAGAATATATGTGAAATATAGAAATAAATATTAAGACATCCAAATAAACAAAAACACTTGCTGAAAATTAGCCTTAATTAGCCTATGGGTTATTGAAAAATCATTGAAATTTTTGTTGTGTGGACTAGTGCCACAGGCAAACAACCGGATCAGGAGCTGTAAAATTTCATTTGTTGCCTTAGCAAAACGAAGCATACTTTTGTTTTTTGACGAGTCCAGTGTTTGTAGCATGATCATCTCTACATAACTGTCCTTCTGTTTTTGTTGTTGCACGCTGACTTCCAGAAAATTATGCTTTCATTCCTATTTTTATGGCTTGCGCACTTCTAGGTAACTACGCTTCCTTTTTCTGTGGCGTTCTTCCTTCTTGTTCTTCCATTGGTAAAACCGTCAGTGTCTGCTGACAACGCAGCAGACACTGTTTTCCATCCGAATTGCGGAGCACACTCTACGATGGTACGGTCGTCTCCTTAGAATGCCATCACACCTACCTGCGAAAAATGGTGCTGGACATTAACCCCGCAGAAGCAAACTGGAAATGACCCCGCGGTAGACCGAAACATCGATGTCCACAAAGCAGCAGAGCTAGCTGCTGATCGCACCAGTTAGAGGAGGCTGACATCACTCTGTACGCTGAGCCATGCCCGGCAAAAGACACAAGTCAAGTTGTCACTTCATTTTGTCTATTACCACTTCTTCTTATCGGTAAAAAAGTACTTCAAGCTGGAAAAAACAACGCTAATGCTAAATGCTAAAACGCTGTAACAAACGTAACGTTTGTCCTAACCCTTAGGTTTGAAAACAAAACTGAAGTTCTATGCTCAGGGTTGTCACTTCATTTTGTCTATTACTACTTCGTCTTACCGGCAAAAAGTACTTCAAACTAGAAAAAAAAGTGCTGTCTCACAAAATTGCTAAAACGTTAATGCTAAATGCTAAAATGCTGGAAGAAACGTTACCTTTGTACAAACCTTTAGGTTTGAAAATAAAAACTGGAAGTTGTATGCCCAGGATTGTCACTTCTTTTTGTCTATTTTACCTCTTCGTCTTACCGGCAAAAAAAGTACTTCAAGCTGGAAAAAATACTGTCTTCCAAGAGTGCTAGAACGCTAACGCTAAATGCTAAAACGCTGGAAGAAACTTAACGTTTGTCCAAAACTTTAGGTTTGAAAACAAAAACTAGAAGTTATATGCTCAGGGTTGTCATTTGATTTTGTCTGTCTTCGTCTTACCGGCAAAAAAGCTACTTCAAGCTGGAAAAACGTACTCTCTTACAAAATTTCTAAAACGCTAATGCTAAATGTTGAAACTGTGGAAGAAACGTAACGTTTATCCTAACCTTTAGGTCTGAAAACAAAAACTAGAAGTTATATGCTCAGGGTTGTCATTTGATTTTGTCTGTCTTCGTCTTACCGGTAAAAAAGCTACTTCAAGCTGGAAAAAACGTACTCTCTTACAAAATTGCTAAAACGCTAATGCTAAATATTGAAACTCTGGGAGAAACGTAACGTTTATCCTAACCTTTAGGTTTGAAAATAAAAACTAGAAGTTGTATGCTCAGGGTTGTCACTTCATTTTGTCTATTACCAGTTCGTTTTACCGGCAAAAAAGTACTTCAAGGTGGAAAAAAATACTATCTTACAATATTGCTAAAACGCTAATGCTAAATGCTAAAGCGCTGAAAGAAACGTAACGTTTTTCTAAACCTTTAGGTTTGAAAACAAAAGCTAAAAGTTATATGCTCAGGGTTGTCACTTCATTCTGCCTATTAACACTTTGCCCTACCGGCAAAAATTACTTCAAGCAGGAAAAAAGTACGGTCTTAAAAAATTGCCAAAACGCTAATGCTAAATGCTAAAACTCTGGAAGAAACGTAACGTTTATCCTAACCTTTAGGTTTGAAAACAAAAACTAGAAGTTATATGCTCAGGGTTGTCATTTGATTTTGTCTGTCTTCGGCTTACCGGCAAAAAAGCTACTTCAAGCTGGAAAAAACGTACTCTCTTACAAAATTGCTAAAACGCTAATGCTAAATATTGAAACTCTGGAAGAAACGTAACGTTTATCCTAACCTTTAGGTTTGAAAACAAAAACTAGAAGTTATATGCTCAGGGTTGTCACTTCATTTTGTCTATTACCAGTTTCGTCTTACCGGCAAAAAAGTACTTCAAGGTGGAAAAAAATACTATCTTACAATATTGCTAAAACGCTAATGCTAAATGCTAAAGCGCTGAAAGAAACGTAACGTTTGTCTAAAACTTTAGGTTTGAAAGCAAAAGCTAAAAGTTATATGCTCAGGGTTGTCACTTCATTCTGCCTATTAACACTTTGCCCTACCGGCAAAAAATTACTTCAAGCTGGAAAAAAGTACGGTCTTACAAAATTGCTAAAACGCTAATGCTAAATGTTAAAACGTAACGTTTATCCGAACCTTTAGGTTTGAAAACAAAAACTAGAAGTTATATGCTCAGGGTTGTCACTTCATTTTGTCTATTACCAGTTTCGTTTTACCGGCAAAAAAGTACTTCAAGGTGGAAAAAAAATACTATCTTACAATATTGCTAAAACGCTAATGCTAAATGCTAAAGCGCTGAAAGAAACGTAACGTTTGTCTAAACCTTTAGGTTTGAAAACAAAAGCTAAAAGTTATATGCTCAGGGTTGTCACTTCATTCTGCCTATTAACCCTTTGCCCTACCGGCCAAAATTACTTCAAGCAGGGAAAAAGTACGGTCTTACAAAATTGCCAAAACGCTAATGCTAAATGCTAAAACTCTGGAAGAAACGTAACGTTTATCCTAACCTTTAAGTTTGAAAACAAAAACTAGAAGTTATATGCTCAGGGTTGTCACTTCATTTTGTCTATTACCAGTTTCGTCTTACCGGCAAAAAAGTACTTCAAGGTGGAAAAAAAATGCTGTCTTACAATATTGCTAAAACGCTAATGCTAAATGCTAAAACGCTGGAAGAAACGTAACGTTTGTCCAAACCTTTAGGTTTGAAAACAAAAGCTAGAAGTTATATACGCATGGTTGCCACTTTTTTTTTTTTTTTTTTTTTTTGTATAACCGCTTCGTCTTACCGGCAAAAAACTACTTTGAGCTGGAAAAAAGTACTGTCTTACACAATTTTCCGTGCTTGTGGTACTAAACTGACAAAGAAACACTTCAGGCTTGTACGATTAAAAAAAAAAAAGATGGAAGCTACATTTTCCATAATTTACTAACGTGAACGCATTTAAAAAAAGTACTTTCACAAGATGCACTCGAAAGTATTATAAAAAAAAGTGTTTTGCAACTGATAAACTGCGCTTGGCAATCCTGTTTGTACACTCCTGTTATACTTTATTCCTGTTATACGTTATAGCAGGATTAAAAGTTCCTGTTATAATCCTGTTATACGCACTCACAAAGTATTAAAAAAAACCTTTCGCAAATAATAAACTGCGTGTGGCAATTCTGTTTATACGCTCGTTAATAAAGTTGAAATCAACGATTACGTAGGAAGAACTATTTGTATTCTCTTTATTTTTCTCTTGTTGATGGATTTTTTATAATGTACTTTTTTCTTCTTCTTGTGTTTTTTCTCTTTTTCTATTTTGAATATGGGAATGGGCATAAGAGACTGTTAAGGAACACAGTCGATAACATTTTTTGGTAATTTTTCCTATCCTCAGTTTGTTCTAGATTTGCATCTAGAGACTAATAACGGTTTCAACGATGTATTTTTTTGTAATATTTCCGTTCTCTTTGCCTTTTATTAATTTTGTTACTTCAGGAGTTATTTTCATTTACGCGCCTGCTATCAATATTGACATTTTTATTCCTTTTAGTGCAAAGCAATTGACGAATCAATGCAATGAAACGTGTAGCTGCGATATGAGCAAGTTTTCTCCCGTCTGTTCATCTGATGGCAAAACTTATTTTTCTGCCTGTCATGCTGGTTGTGAAGAAATGATTTTTAACTCAAATGGAAAGAGTACCTACGTGAGTGTTTTTAAGATTATTTACGAGTTAATTTGTAACGATTTTTCGGGGTATTTTATGAGTATTATTGAGTATTTTGAATATTTGGGAATAATACATATGTGGGTATTTTCACACATGCTGTGAATTATTGTGTGAGTATTTTGTGTGTTTTTGACAAAATATTCATGTTGTTATTCTGCACTTATGATCAAATCAGTTTTGTAAAATCATCTAAGTATGTTGTGGGTTTTGGGGTAAGAGCACATATGTGAGCAATTAAATTTATTTTAGAAATTAATTTGTGTTTATTTTGTGAGTTTTCGGAAAAACAACATAAGTGACTGTCCTATGCTTACTTTGTGATCCATTTTCTTAGCAATATGTGAATTCGTGTGAGGCTTTCAGAAGAATACACATTTGAGTATTTTGTACTTATTTTGCGAGTCGCTTTTGTGAGTAATCTGTGATTGTTTTCAATTTTGGAAATCATATACGTGTGAGCATTTTATTCATATTTTCTTAATTATTTTTTGTGCTTTAAAGCTCTAATTATAAATTCCGTTTTGAATTTTAAATTCAATTTAAAATAAATAAATAATAGATTCAATGTTAAATGTAAGTTTTGAAAAATTTATGGAAGAATAAATGTATGAGTATAAAATTTAACCTATCAGTTTTTCGGAAAACAGCCTTGCAAAATTTTCAACAGTCATATCTGGATATGGGAGGTGGTTTCTTTTTTTTTGGGGGGGGGGGGCTCCAGGAATTTAGTTGGGAATTTAAGGAGAAAACATGATTAGATGTATGAGAAACTTGCGAATACGTTTCGATCGTCGAATGTTTAAACATTTTTCTATAAAGAATATTCTCAGAAAATTGTGCTATACATTTTGAACAGAGAGAAAAATGAGATATTACTATCTTTTACTTTAGTTTGAAAAAGGCTGTCGTGATTCCATTGGTTGATTTTTGGCTCGTATATTCGTAAACCAGTCATATTATTTATTCAGTGGGTGTCAGAAGGGGAGGCCAAACAACCATCCCTATTTATATGCTATTTCAGCGGTGTCAATTAACGAAAATATTGGTTAATTGGTGTTGTTCAATAATGTTCGTTAAAAGATTGTTTATAGCTAGTTATATGGAGAGACTATGGACTATTTAGCGCTTCTTAAGATCTGCTAAGTATAAAGCTACTTAGGAATTTCTTAAATATTATCATACGGATGCAGTGTTTATGTCTTAATTTTGAATTTGATTTAAATTTTGTTTTAGATTTTTCTTCGTTGGGGTTTTTCTCCTTTTGGGTGGAAAGAGTACTGAATTTTCTATCTTTTTCTTACTTTAAAAGTAATGTTTGACAGCTCTTAGCGCTGCTTAAAATCTGCTAAGTTAGTGCCGCTTTACTGGGAAATCTCTCCATTATTATCAAGAATATGCAGTGTTTTATGTTTTTACTTTGTTTTGGTTTAAAATTCACATTTGAACTTCTAAAGAATTTGTCCTTTTTTGAGGAGGTATATTCGATTTTTTGAGGATATAATGTGACTATTATATCCCTTTCTTACTTGAAGGCATGTTTGACAACTTTTAGCAGAAGATCTGTTAAGTTTATCGCCGCTTTACATGAGAAATTTCTCCAATATTCTTAAAGATATGCAGTGTTTTAGATCTTTATTTTGTGTTTGATTAAAATTTTTTTTTGAATTTTTAAAGAATGTATTTTCCTTCGGGGGAGGGATCCCTGACTTTTTTATCTTACATGAAAGGCTGTGTTGCAAAGTTCTTAGTCCCAGTTAATATCTGTTATCTTTAGCGTCGCTTTTTATGAAAATCTCTCAAACATCTTGTTTTGGAGGGAGGGTACTGGCTCAGTTTTTCTGCTTTGCCCTTCTACGTATTTTGAAGTATATACTTCCAGGAGGCAAAGATATACTGGAGGAGGCAAAATATACTTCCACTTTTGCCTCCTCCAGGTGGTACTGAGTTTTACTGAACTAGAATAAACTTGTGTAATAAAACTAAAACTTTCTGAAATAGATCTAAACCAAATACAAGGCTCAGAGAAAATGTCTTGAGCCTTATTAGTTTGCCAAATCCTGATTTGAGAAACTATAAGTAGTTCAGAAAAATATATCACGAAATTTGAAAAAAAAAAAATCCTGATACCACTTAAGATCCCACTCAAATCATTTGAATTGTTACTAATTATTACTATTGTTACTGAATTGTTACTAGGTTCACTTGAATTGGTCAAGGTTACTAGGTTTGCTTTGGTATTAACCTGTTTTTATGCAATTTCCTAAGCCTTAGAAATAGGAAAGGAATAAAGATGGGAGCAGGGGAACAACTATCTTGGCATAATCTATGCTTTGAACCCATTCCTAAAAGTTCTCTTCTAACCCTTTTACTATATATATATATATATATATATATATATATATATATATATATATACATATATATATATATATATATATATTCATCTTTCTTATCCAATATTTTATTTTTATGTAGTACTCCAATTGTATATGCACAGGGAATTCAACTGGAACAGCTACCAAAGGATACTGCAGCTTAAACTGTCCTAATTTCTATTGGTATTTGGGAATATTTTCATTTTTTGTCTTGTTGCATTCCACTTCTGAAGTAGGTGCTATGCTGCTGACATTGCGCTGTGTCGAGCCTAGAGAAAAGGCAATGGCCCTTGGTTTAGTGCATTTTGCTATTGGTCTTTTTGGTAAGTTGAAATTTTGTCTATCCATGAATAATGAATTGAAAATCTAGGGGGGGGGGTATTTTTTTAATTGCTTCCGCAAAAATTGAAACGCCATTCTTCAATATAAATACCAAAAAAGGTTTTTTTTAGAATCAGTGCCGGGTTGGAATATAACAAGATAAAAGGCGAAAAATAGCTTTTCAATATGATCTTGTTGATAACAGCTAAAATCTATCTAAAAAAAAGATTTTGAATAATTGAACTTATATCCTCTGGAATTGCGAAAAATCATACTAAAAGTTAGTAACATTGTCAGGAACGATACGGGCATACGCTAGAACTTTTATCTTTTGGTAATTGGTGTTTAGATTTGATAGCATCAGCTACAGCAGTAGCTTCATTTTCATCACTTACGATGAGGTGCCGATGAGGTGCCAGGTATCTTTTTCCGGTCTAAGCTCAGTTATTGCCGACTTTGAGTCACCACACAAGTTATCAATAAAAGTTGTGCGGTCCTTGGGGTCGTTCAGCTCTTTAGGTGGATTCTTTCTGTGGAAAAGTAGCCTTTTTTTGTGGAAAAACACAAATTCGCACGCGTTAAGATTTGCAACCGCATGCGAGAAAACATATTATGCTATAGCTTGTAAATTAGCATTGTTTTATTTCTTCGTAAGAATAGACATATTTTTTCGATATTTATTACAATAGTTGGACCATCGCCTCGTTGGACCATGAGAAAAAGAAAATAGTCAGTATTTTCTATTATTATTATTAATATTATATTACATTGTTATATTATTGCTATTATATTATTATATTATATTATTGTATTGTTATTATAAAAATAGAAGTTTTTTCAAGTGGGTAGAAATTCTTCTTCTGTAAGTTGAGGTTAAGGTAGCTTCGATTTTTCAACATCATACCTGTGATTTTCCTAGTAGTTGTGTGCGTTTTTTCTACAAAATAAATGCGTTCGTAAATTGTGCTATTCCCCAAAAAGACAGCGTGTGAAAGCTAGGGATTGGTGAATCAGTATCTGAATTGATCACTAGGGTTAAAACTTCAGGTGTGACGCTTTGTCGGAATTTGGCGGCATCTGTGCACTCATGTAGACTTCTGCGCTTTAGTTGTCCCACTGATCAAGAAGATTATTTTATGTATATTCTTCTAAAATGACAACTCAACAGGAAAACATTCAAAATAACAGTTTCGCATAGGCCAAACCCTTAGCTAGGGAGAATGTTCTAACAGGATGAATTTTAACTGCAAAAAAAATAATTATTTGAATTCTAGCCAACATTCTAGTGTCCTACTCAACTTATCTCCATAAATTGGCCTCAGTTATGATTTACCAAGGTTGTCAAAAATACCAAGGTTGTACAAAATTATGAATGTACACAATAAAGAAAACGGCAATATTCATATGTTATTTTAAAGCCATGAGGGTACTGATATGAATTTATTGCTAAAAAAAAACTAGTCTAAAAAAGAAACTAGAATTTGATTTCGAATTTTAAATATTTCTTTAGCTTACGAATATCAGTCTGCAAACCTTCTGCTTGTTGCGACTTTCGATGGACTTTGAGCCGGCTTCTCTAGTAAGCTCCTAAATGTCACCTTTTGACTTCATTTAATGTTTTTTTTTCACAAAGCCAACAATACTGATCGTATTGGAATGTAGAGAAGAAATGTGGCTAATGCTATTTCTTTTTTCAATATTTCCTGTTGAAAACCTTTAAAAATCCTTAGGTTTTCCTAACTTTCTCTTAGGATATCTTGAAAAAAAAATTAAATTGAAATCCTACGCGTCTGAACTTAGCATAGGTTCTCAAATGAGAAAGATATTAATTTAAACAGAGAATAATATTTAACTTGTGTTGTCTCAAAGATCAGTCAGCTGAATTGATGTAAGTCAACTGAAGGATGATGTAGTTCTCAAATTAATTTTTATTGAATTAATTTTATTAATTAATTATTTGAACTGCTTGCATTTAAAACTTTAATTGTTTAAGACATGTATATCCCTTAAATTTAGTTTTTTAAACATGATTCATAATAGTAGAATAATTGTTCCAGGGATCTCTTAAGCTAATCGTACATCGTGAAAGTTTGTTATGCTTGTCTTTAGATTAATATTTCTTTCTAATTTTCAATACAAGCCTATATCACAAGGTTTGATAACGTACATTCAATATGAATAATTTCACAGATTTATATTATCCTTATTCTAGGAAGTGTACCTTGCCCGATAATCTACGGTACTGTTGTTGATTCTGCTTTCTAATTTTCAATACAAGCCTATATCACAAGGTTTGATAACGTACATTCTACATGAATATTTTCATAGACTTGTATTATCCTTATTCTAGGAAATGTACCTTGCCCGATAATCTACGGTGCTGTTGTTGATTCTGCTTTCTAATTTTCAATACAAGCCTATATCACAAGGTTTGATAACGTACATTCTACATGAATATTTTTACAGACTTAAATTATCCTTATTCTAGGAAATGTACCTTGCCCGATAATCTACGGTGCTGTTGTTGATTCTGCTTTCCAATTTTCAATACAAGCCTATATCACAAGGTTTGATAACGTATATACTCCATGAATATATTTACAGACTTAAATTATCCTTATTCTAGGAAGTGTACCTTGCCCGATAATCTACGGTACTGTTGTTGATTCTGCTTTCTAATTTTCAATACAAGCCTATATCACAAGGTTTGATAACGTACATTCTACATGAATATTTTCACAGACTTATATTATCCTTATTCTAGGAAGTGTACCTTGCCCGATAATCTACGGTGCTGTTGTTGATTCTGCTTTCTAATTTTCAATACAAGCCTATATCACAAGGTTTGATAACGTACATTCTACATGAATACATTTATATATTTATATTATCCTTATTCTAGGAAATGTACCTTGCCCGATAATCTACGGTGCTGTTGTTGATTCTGCTTTCTAATTTTCAATACAAGCCTATATCACAAGGTTTGATAACGTACATTCTACATGAATATATTCACAGACTTATATTATCCTTATTCTAGGAAATGTACCTTGCCCGATAATCTACGGTGCTGTTGTTGATTCTGCTTGTCTCGTTTGGGATTACACATGTGGTCAGCAAGGAGCCTGTTGGTTATATGATGTAGATTCCTTTCGCTTTTTCTTCCATGGTAAGTTAAATCTGATTTCCTAAAATTCTTGAATTTTAAATTTTGAAGTTCTCTCCAAAATATGAATTCGTTCCAAACTCTTTCTTGGATTCTAAACTCTTTCTAAAGATTGTTATAAACTATCGAAGTATAAGATATGTCATTAGCTGAATTTTTGAAAGTTGTTGGAGGTTGTTTGATTTTTATATTTGCGTTTATTTATGTCATTGGTGGCTGACGGACTTTCTAAAAATTGTTAAAAACTATCCAAGCATAAGATATGTCATTAGCTGCATTTTTGAAAGTTGTTTGAGGTTGCTTGATTTTTATATGCGTTTATATATGTCATTGGAGGCTAGTGGACTCTTATGAAAGTGCAAATTATCATTGGAAGCTTTTTTTCTTTAAACCTGAAAAACTTAAGCTTATTTCTAAAACCTCTTTAAAAAATCCCACTAGAATTTTTTCCATGTAAGGAGTCAAATGCGGCTTTTTAACG
The DNA here is from genome assembly GCF_032884065.1 of Artemia franciscana. Lineage (NCBI taxonomy): Eukaryota > Metazoa > Arthropoda > Branchiopoda > Anostraca > Artemiidae > Artemia > Artemia franciscana. The sequence goes on along the minus strand of NC_088876.1, from coordinate 39,023,886 downwards.
TATACTATGGCGTCTCTGCACTGGGCACTGTATGTGAAGGGGGAACTAGCTCCATTCTGGGAAGCAGTGGCGTCAATACAAGAAAATTTAGAGGGGCAAAATAAGTTTTTGAAAATTTAGGGGGTAGTCAAAGTTTTTTTTTTCAATTTTATCAAAGAAAATACAAAAAAAGGTATCTTTCGATAAAAATATGATGAAAAACACAGGCCATATTTACATTATCTAGAGTTCTTTCAGTGAGTTACGAGGGAGTGGAGACATATTAGAACTAGAATCCGTTAGGAATTTGTGGTTCCTTTTTGACACGCATTAAAATTATAAAACTTTTTGCCCAATAGCTCTTTAGGAAAATAACACTAAATAAGTTTCTGTCGACCAAAAAGGTCCAAGCCGAACTGGCAACCATTTCAAATTTAAAGAAATGGAGATTGTGTCAGAGATCTGTTGTTTTCAAGATTCACTTCTTTGGGTGTTTTTTCATTGGGGTCCCTAGCGTATATTTTGCATTTCGTAATGTGTGCCATATGTACTTATTTTATTTTTGTGCACTGAAAATTTAGGTGTGAATTGTTAGTGAGTAAACATTTCGTTTTTGATATTTTATTTATCACCTGAGTTTGTTCATATTTCGAAATCATGCATGTTGTTATGAGTCAAAGTAGACTGTAAATTTTTATTCTGGTTTTATAGCGCTATTTTTTTTTTCAGGAATCACTGCCTTTTTGATGTTACTTGCCTTGTGTGTAGATTTTGGTATGAAAACAAAAACTAGAAGTTATATGCTCAGGGTTGTCACTTGATTTTGTCTGTTACTACTTCGTCTTACCGGCAAAAAACTACTTCAAGCTGGAAAACGTACTGTCTTACAAATTGCTAAAACGCTCATGTTAACTGCTAGAAATGTAACGTTTGTTCAAACCTCTAGGTTTGACAACAAAAAATAGAAGTTATATGCTTGGTTGTCACTTCATTTTGTCTATTACCAGTTCGTCTTACCGGGAAATAGTTCTTCAAGCTGGAAAAAAATACTGCCTTGCAAAATAGCTAAAATGCTAGTGCTAAATGCTAAAACGGTGAAAGAAACGTATCGTTTTTCCAAACCTTTAGGTTTGAAAACAAAAGCTAGAAGTTTTATGCTCAGGGTTGTCACTTCATTCTGCCTATTAACACTTCGCCCTACCGGCAAAAAATTACTTCAATCTGGAAAAAAGTACGGTCTTACAAAATTGCTAAAACGCTAATGCTAAACAGGGCTGCCAAATTTTTTTATAAGGAGTGTGTCATATTTTTTCCAAAAATGTGCTTTTTGTGTCATCTCAGATTCCATAATGTGTCACAAAATGTGTCATATTTGTTTGCTACAAGTGGTATCATATTTAATTGTCAAATCTTTATTTAGAGTTTTGAATATATAACCTTTTCAAAATCAGTTCAAAAAAGAGTAAAGTTAACCTTATCCTATTATCTTGGGATCATGACCTTTTTATGACGTCATGAAAGAAATAGAAACATTGGATTAAATTAATGCTACGCACCAGGAATTCGTGTCTGGGCGGCCAGCGAGGCCAGTTGACATATATAAAATTTTAGGTACAATCAATTCCGACAGTGAATTGAAAATAGACTTTTTGTATGACGTTGTAACCGTAATCGGCTCTATACATAATCAGCTTTATTGGCTAAGCTTTTTATTTACTAAATATGTAAACCATTCAATCAGCTTTAATCTAGTATTTTTGTCATATTTGTTGGTGCCTTTTTAAGCCAGATGGATTATTCTGAAGGAGAGACATCTCTGGAAATTTGTAATCTTGTCCGAGGTGGGATACCCCTCCTGTACTCCTAAAAATGGGAGTTGCTGCTTATGCATACAGCTTTGGTAAACTGAATGCTGTTTAATTTTTACTGTTAAGTACGTACCAGTTGGCTACATCAAACACTCAATCAAGAAGCCAATTAAGTTCAGATATTCAGCGTACATTTTGATGTGATATTTCCGCCTATGGCTGTTTTCTTCCCGTGGCTTGAATTTTAAATATGGTAACGGCATCTGTCCTGTATTCCGCACTGTTTGTGTACTACTGCAACCATTAGGTAGCGCTATTCGCTTCCATTAATTTGTAGCTTTTCTGGAGGTAGAAAATTGAAATTTAACTTTTCTTTTATTACCTTTAAAAAACAAGACTTGGATGACAAAAATGTGTCATTTTTTTTAATGTGTCATTTTTGTCGATTGTGTCATTTTTTATTGAAGAATGGGTCATTTTGGTCGATTGTGTCATCATTTCGACTGAATGTGTCATTGTGTCACGCAACATCAAATTGTGTCATTTTGGCACAAAATGTGTCAGTTTGGCAGCCCAGATGCTAAATGCTAAAACTCTGGAAGAAACGTAACGTTTATCCTAACCTTTAGGTTTGAAAACAAAAACTAGAAGTTATACACTCAGGGTTGTCACTTCATTTTGTCTATTACCAGTTTCGTCTTACCGGATGTTTTTTTTTTCTAGGAATCACTGCCTTTTTGATGTTACTTGCCTTTTGTGTAGATTTCGGTGTTTGGTGTAAAGCTGGTAAAATAAACCTTGACAGTGATGAAGATGAAGTTGAAATGAAAGAAGTTACAGCATTGCCAGTTGAAGTTCAATATGAAAGTAGTTTATAGACTGACAATATATTTTAGAAAAATTTTAAGCGAAGTGAGTGGAGTTAAATGTTTATGTGATTCAAATGACAAAATAATATATTACCTTTTAAGAGGGAGACTAAGAAAAAAATAAGTTGGCTTAAATCCCTTGCAACAAAGCTTTGCCCCAGTGACCTAAAAAAACATTTTGAAAAAACATTAGTGCATTCAATGAGAAGGTGTGTCAGGATTTCTTTTTTTTCAAATTAGTTCTTTTTCTTTTTGCAAGAAATGGATTTTTTCGATGTCAATCTGAGTAAGTCCACTTTTTTGCGTATGCCGAGATCTAAAATTCGACGTGCTTAGTTGCATCTATACTTCGTAATTTCACAATAGATTAAGGACTGGTAAATTAACTTTGGTTAGTTAATATAAGATTTTTCCTCCCAAGTCCACGCTATAATATAACTGAAAATATTCTCTCTGTTAAAACATGTAAGCAAACGTCTACTAAAAAAAACTGGATGTTTTGTCACTGCCACGCCTAAATTTCATATATGACATTTTGACACTTTTGAGATAATTCCGAAAAGATGTTTGTAAGGTAATTTCAAGGTCGAAATGAAAGGACAGTTTTATTATGTGAATATTATGCAAATTACCTTATGTGAAAGCTATTCTCAAATGGAGAAGTGCAGGGTATTCGAGTAGGGCCGGGGCTATATTTTCAGGGGGGGTACAAAAACAAACTAAGAAACGCATCAATAATTTGCCTGTGTCCATTTTGTTGCGTTTTTACGAGTTGGGATGATTTTTTTTTTTGGGGGGGGGGGGGGGCTCAAACCCATTAACCCTTCCCCCTGGATACGGCCTTTCATTTGAGAATCTCTTCCTTTAAGATGCATGCAAACAATTTCTGGCAATTGTTTCAAAACTATGAAACGTCAATAATATTGATAGTCCCTTATCGGGAGATTTTTTCCGACGCAGGGACCTTAGTAGTCAAGAAGCGTCGTTAATTCTTAAATATTGATACTGGGCATATTTGTGCTATTCTAACATAAATTATTAGGAAGGCCGTATCCAGGGGGGGGGCTAAGGGGTTTGAACCTCCCTCCTCGAAATGTTTGTCAGACCTGTAAAAACGTAACAGAAATGAATATAAACAAATTTTGATGCGTTTAAAAAAATTGTCCTCCCCCCCCCCTCCCAAGAAATCCTGGATACGGCCCTGATAATTGGTAACATAGTTTTTAGTAATTTTGTTTACTAATGTTCTCAAACAATTTGAATCACCGTTGGACTTTTGGATCTTAGATTTTAACTATTGAATCTCAAATCACCAGCTCGGACCTCTTTGAAACTGAAGTCGGGGTTGTTGCTTTCTAATTTCAGTATCTGTTAATTTCATTCCCTGCCACGCATTGTCTGAAAATTTTACACTTCTGAGATAATTCCCAAAAATCGTTTCAGGGTGATTTCAAGGTCAAAATTAAAGTTGTTACAGTAACGATGTACGCACGAAACAATAGGCGTGTTTCAGTCGTTTTAATATAAATGGTTGGTTAACAATTATTAGCAATTATTAACAAGTTAAATTATTAATAATTATTAATTTTTATTAACAATCATGCTGATTGGTTTGCTTTGATATTTGAGATATCGTTGGGAAAAGTTGTTGATAAATCTCGAGCGCTAAAGCGAAAAAAAAGGAAGAATCATGTAAACAGAGCTGTTGATTTAAGAAAGAATTGTGAGAATTGTGAATGAGTTGATTTAAGAAAGAATTTTCGGTTTAATATCAAACTTGAGTATCGTCTCTGAATAGTAATGCCTTATTCTATGTACACTAGCTAAAAAAAGATATGTATTTATGATGATATGTTTAAAAAAACCTAAAATCCATAAATGTTGCGCTAAAAATACCCCTTATAATGTCACTTCTCACCTCAGTTTTCAAAAAAAGTTTTTCAATTTTTTGAAAAAAGCTGAAGTATTTGGACAGTGTGTTCATATAATAATATGAAAACTGTCACGAGCAATCAGCAAAATTTTCTAATAATTTTCTAATAATTCTAATTATGATAATTAGAAATTGTGTCGTAAAAACTATTAATGGACTTTGAAAGCAAAATTCAAGGAATAAATTAGTACAATAAATAAATAGTACAAAAGAATTGTACTATATTACTATAATGTATTATTATACTTGTTTGGAACTTTTAAATGCTGTTTTTAAATGTTTGTTTATATTTGAAATTTTACAACAATTTCGGTGTTTTTGAAAAATTATTGGCAAAATAATTTAATGAAACAACTAATTTCGCAAGCGAATAGAAAATTGTTGATAACATCTGAGACGGAGGAAGCAGCCCTAATGGTTGTGTTGAAATCAGAATCAGTATCAAATTGCTTTTTTAAAGTGCCTCGACTTTTATATTAACTTGATCAATATGGCGTTTGGGGTTCGAATTCCTTTTCGTTTTTCATTATTAACAGTTTCTTGTTATTATTTACTGTTTGTTATTATTTTGTTTTTGTTATTCTTTTGTCATCATTAACATTTTTTATATTTTCCAAAACATGGTAGTTTTGCATAAAAAAGCGTCAGTAGAAGTAATTACGTTCGTAATCCGAAGCGGTCACGCTTTTAAAGCGATCACTAACTCTGAATTACGCTTTTCGAAGGTGAAATAATGTTGAAATGTAGCTTTTTTTCAACAGCGATTAAATCACTAGCAAGGAATTATAACGCGCTTTTCGAAGGCAAAACAACTTGTAAAAGCACCTTTTTGTTTTACTATCGGATAACATACATTTTGTGATTGCTATAGCTATTGGTTAACTGTAACAGTTGATACAGTATTGACGAAGTTGATAAATCGCATATTGACACGATATCAATGTATCAATAGCAAGGAAGTATAACGTACTTTTCAACGGTGATACATACTGAAACAAGTTTTTTCAACTATTGGGCACCATACAATCACAGATGACTAGAATAGTGAATTGATGCGTATCGGGCATTGGCCAGTATCTTTATTTTGTGACTGCTAAAGCTGATGTTTTTTTCTGACAGCTCTGTCGCAGTACTTCAACGCAGTTGATACGATATTGACCCAGTTGATAAAATGTCTGTGGATGCGATATTGGTATATCAATAGCAAGGAATTGCAAAGCACTTTTCGAGGGTGAAACAGCTTAAGGAGCAGCTTTTATGCTATCGGATGAAGTACAATCTCTGACGATTAAAATGGCAAATTGGTACGGCATCGATCAGTATCTTACTTCTGTGACTGCTAAAGCTGATGATTTTCTCCGACAGCTCCGTCGCAGTACTTCAACGCAGTTGATACGATATTAACGCGGTTGATACAATCTCTGTGCATGCGATATTGGTATATCTATAGCAAGGAATTACAAAGCACTTTTCGAGGGTGAAATAGCTTAAGGTGCAGCTTTTATGCTATCGGATGGCGTACGATCGCTTACGATTAAAATGGCGAATTGGTACAGCATCGCCCAGTATCTTGCTTCTTTGACTGCTAAAGCTGATGGTTTTCCACGACAGCTCTGTCGCAGTTCTTCAACACAGTTGATACGATATTGACACAGTTGGTAAAATGTCTGTGGATGCGATATCGATGTATCAATAGCAAGGAATTACAAAGCTTTTTTCGAGGGTGAAACAGCTTAAGGAGCAGCTTTTATGCTATCGGATGACGTACAATCGCTTACGATTAAAATGGCAAATTGGTACATCATCGACCAGTATCTTGCTTCTGTGACTGGTAAAGCTGATGGTTTTCTCCGACAGCTCTGTCGCAGTACTTCAGCGCAGTTGATACGATATTGACGCAGTTGATAAAATGTCTGTGGATGCGATATCGGCGTATCAATAGCAAAGAATTACGAAGCACTTTTCGAGGGTGAGCTTAAGAAGCAGCTTTTATGCTATCGGATGACGTACAATCGCTGACGATTAAAATTGCAAATTGGTACGGCATCGACCAGTATCTCGCTTCTCTGACTGCTACACCTGACGTTTTTCTGTGACAGCTTTGTCGCAGTACTTGGTCACAGTTGAACCGACATGAACTCATTTGATAAATCGCATATTGACACGATATAAGTAAATCAATAGCAAGGAACTACAACATGCTTCTCGAAGGTGAAACAACTGTAAAAAAAACTGTTTTACAATTGGATAACAAACAATCACTGAAAATTGATATCGTAAATTGGCACGGTATCGTCCAGTATCTAGATTCTGCAACTACTATAGCTGTTTTTTTTTACTATCCAACTGCATACAATTGTTGCCGGTTCGTGTCGTATGTCGATATGATAACGGTAAATTAATAGTTATGAATTCGATACACTTTTTGATAGTGACAAACCCTCACCTCCTCTCCAAAAGTATCACGGTTTTCATTGAAATTTCTAATAATTTACGTCGAATTCATTGATTATCTTCCTCCCTCCCTCCAAAAAAGAAAAAGTGTGGTGTCGCAGTAGTCGGATATAAGAAATGAAAAGAATAGGGTGAAAAGAAATTCTAAATTTGTGGATTTTGCCGCAATTCATTATTGGGTGTGCTCTTGCTCCTACTCTAGGGCCATTCGGGTCCAGCCCTATCTTTGAAAATATAACAACTTTAGTTGTAATCTCTTATAATTTACTTCTAATTGGCCTGTTTTAATCAGCTACCACCTTCAAAAGAGGTTTGTTACCAACCCACAACATGATTTGAGAGGTCACTGTGTTGAAGCACATCATTGATCGATCTGGTGTTAGTTCAGATTCTGAAGAGTGTCCAATCCCTATCTCTGTTCTATGAGTAGTGACAACCCTATTTTAACTATAAAACTGCTTAAAGATTTTTCAAGAGTTATGTTGCAATTGTCTGTTATTCTGTATTTGGAGCTATGTCTGCCAATGGCACTTCCAGTGAATCTTTTATATTGATCTTATAAAACTATAGTAACATATATATTGTTTTTTTGGCAGTATAAGGTTACATATGCTTTCGTAGTGTCGAGAATAGTGTCTTTAGAACTTTTCTCTTCCGTAATAATTTAAGGCCGTGATTAAGTGAACTGATGGAACTCGAAAATCTCATGTTAAAATTGAAAATTTATATTTAAAAAGTACTCAAGTATTCACTGGCGGAAGATACATTCCATCTAATTGCCTAGAAATCTTAGAAAATGTCTACCTCTTTTTCACAAGTGTACTGTATGAAGGATATTGCTTTTAGAACAAAATCGGTACTATCATGAGCAGAAGACAATAACCTGTGAGATGATTGAAACCATTTTTCGATGTATTCTCCCGTTTTCGAACAGTCCCATAGAATATTTTTAGCTACCTGAAATTTTTACAAGTCGGTTGCCAGAAAGAATTGTTTCAGGTAACCGATAACACCCCTAGAGACCAGATTGACAATCTGGTATAATTAACCTACTATTTCCATCAATGCTATTTGAAGGGTTTTTGACAATCGACGGTCTCTAGAGAATTGAGAGACAGAAGGCTACCTTAACTTCAATTTTGGACCTCGATGTTTTCAAGTTCACTTAATCACTGCCTTAAAAAAAATGTGTATGTTTTGGGATTCCAGCCATTTTGGCGCCACAACCCCACTTGTCTTTTAATTCATTACGCTTTTATCATAAATCTATATAACCTTAATATTTAATAAAGGTAAAGGATATGGTACTAGAACCCTTAAGGTCCGAACCGGCGGTGGTTATCTCTGTTTCAAGGCCCTTCAGTCAGGAAGTGCAAGGAAGGGCTTGCACTTCTGTGCTTTCGCTCACCTTTCCTGCTTATCTTTCCCAGATTTTTCCAGGTACCCGTTTAGAGATAGGTTGACTCTAGCTGAGTTAATAGAATCACGCCATTGACCCCGTCCCAAACAAAATAACTGGCCACACTAGGAATCGAACCCCGCCCTTTGGACAAGGGATTTCAAGTCCAGCGCGCCAGCCACTCGGCATGGATGACCTTAGTATGTTGTACCAGAAGCCCAACCTCAGCTTGGTGAAAATAAAGACGGTTTTTCTTTCTTAAAGCAACCGTGATTTCGCTTTGTTAGATTTGCTATAGGAAGTCAAACCGTTCTAGAACTGGACGTTTGGGCATTTGTGACGTCATTTATTTGGAAAAAATTCTTTCTGAAATTAAGTAGGGTCGTAAACGAATTGTCCCAAAGTCATGATCTATCTAGATGATCTATCTAGATTTCTTTTTCAAACTGGAAAATGAACAACTATCTTATTACCAGCAATCTTAATAAACGAACAACAACCCACTGGTCTGCAATTGTAATTTTTCTACCGCAATGTTTAGTACTGATGCGAAAGAATTAAAAATACAAGACTCACTTCGCAGCTATCAAACGGGAATGTCTTTCCCTAAAAGCTCGGAACCCACTGATTTGGTCAAAAATAAATCGCGTTCGAAACTCCCCCGCAATACGCTAAAGGCTTTGAATCTTCAAGGATCTCTAATTTCAATCAGCACACGATTTGTGAAAATATTAAGGGAGATGGTAGGGGGAAACTAACATTCTCAAAGTAGTGTCCCATCTAGGTAGTTTTTTCGCACCGAAACATTGCAGTATGTCAATTTTCAGGAAAAATTGTAGGACTGTTTTCGAGAAAAAAATTTACAAACAGAAAAATTTATCTACAATTATTGCTCGTTTAGTAACCAAAGATAAATTTTGAGCGGCAAAGAGAAATATATGAAGATTCGCTGCTTCAAAACCAGTACGCTTATCCAGGCCTGAATGTATTTTTGGGACTTCAAATTTTTATGTGGGGGGAGGGGATGTAGGTGCGAAAACAGTTTTTAAGTCCCATCCGACTAAATGTTTCTGCACTATAAACCACCGTAGAAATCGTAACCTATTAACGGTGAAATAATGAGGTAGACTTAAAAGACACTATTTTTTCTCAGATTATCAAAATGGTGTATCTACAATATTAGGTAAAGGTCACGAATGTAAAGGTCCTCGAAAGTAAAACAGTTAAACTGTTTTGTTGAAAACAGTTGAACTGTTTTACTTTCGTCATGGAAAGGCAGTGTGGTCTTCGAAGTTATCTACATAAAGGTCCTCTCACTCAATCGGACTATCTGTTTTTGCTTTTTCTAAAATTAGCCATGGCTTGATTACCACAACTACTTGATTTTAATCCAAATTAATTAATATTCAAAACCAATGTTAATGTTAATGTTCAGTTAATGTTATGTGTTAATTGGTGAATAAATCCTAGGTCTAGATATTTTTTTTTCAGTTTTTGTCTGCAAATGTAATAAACATTGGGGATTATTATTCACTGAAAAGGAATAACTCTCTGGGATAAGGAATCATTCAATGAAAGTACCCAAAAGGATAATAGGCCTGAAAATATTCCTTCCATTATGGTCTAAAAGTACACATCATAGTATTTGTACCACCCCTCAGTGGCGCCAATCGCGGGAGGGTTGGTAGGGCAGTACACGTGTCCCTCTCCCTAGATTTTAATTCCCCTCTCCTAGATTTTTGATGATAACATTTTTGTATTTCATTTTAAAAAAAGCAAATTTTGAAAGTTTGTAAAAAGTCGCCCCAACCCCTAATTTCCCGTGAATTGTTGCTTCTGCCACCCCTTTCCTCTAGGAACCAGGTGGCCTTCGCCTCATCTATCAAAAATGAATATTAGACAAGTATTGATCTTTGTCTAACATTTATTTGACTCCTTGGTTTGAATACACGTTTAATACTTAGCCTCTTTTTAATGTCTTTTTTTCAGTTTTGTCTTTTCTTCTTTTTTGTGGTATTGTAATGGTAATATGCCACTAATGTGGAGCTTTTTCCCTCTCTAATTTATTGGCGCCAATTTGGTATTGTGTTCTTTTCGTCTTTCTTTCCTGTGGTATTCTAGTGGTGTTGTGCCTGCACTTATGTGCAATTTTCTCACTCTGGAATTCATTGGTACCAACTTGGCATTGTGTTCTTCTATTTTTTAGGCTTTTCCTTTTGGTCTTTCTTCTTCTGTTTCTTGTTTTCATCTCTTTCACATTTTCTCCGTTTTTTGTGGTATTCTAGTGGTATTGTGCCTGCACTTATGTGCAACTTTCTCATTCTCAAATTCATCGGTGCTCTGTGGCATTGTGCTTTTATTTGTGTGATCATTTTATATATGATGCCGTGATTATTTGCTAAATTTTTCAGAACAAATATTGTAAATACGTCGATTATTTTGAAAAATACTAGTTAAAAATTGACTATATATTTTGTTTTGGAAATAGAAAGACCTGTAGCCTTTTACTGTTTTGTTAATCAGTTTATATGTTTTATTTTTTATATATGCGCATTATGAGTGATTCCGTCCATTTTTGGTGCCATCTTATTTTGCTTTAACAATCGTTATGCATTACAGAAATTCGAAAAGTGTGTCTGGGAGCTTTAATACTGAAACAGACTATTCCTTACTTGTCCCATCTGCCCTATTGCCCTTTTCCCTCCGTGTTCCATTAGAAAACAGGAGTTTTCACTTTCTAAGTAAATACAAAAATGTATACCATTAATGAGCTATTTTTTGGTGGGTTATATATCCCTACTTGGCTGTTCAATTTCTTCTTCTTCTTTGAAATGTCCGTAAGCTCAGCTGCAGTAACCCAAAACACGTTATGTTCCGGAGAGCGGGACACGTGCGTTTCTTATTCCGTTTATTGTTATTCTGGTTCACAGACAAAAGTGAGCAATATAGGTGTCTAACTGGCTTATCTTGCAATTTTGAAAACAGGGTTTGGGCATACGTGTGAGTTTGTGTATTGGACGGCAGTATTGCCATGTCTGTTTAATCTCATGTCTTTTTACAAGAAACGTTTATTTGGGCTTGTAAATACATAAAAAATAATACTCACATTAAAGACTTTCTGCAATTTATGTGAGTGAGAAAACAAGGTAAAGCGCATTTTAGAAAAAAGTACGGATTTCTAAATATTTTGAGAACTAAATAAGTCAGAACAAAGGATCAGCTAATAGTATCTTTAGTCGGCGGAAGAGGGTTAATATTTATTTGGGGATTTAGTTTTGGAAGCAATATGTATTTAAGGAGCTTTTTTTAGAAAACAAGACATTTTTGCGGTCTGTTTTGGGGAGTTGTATATATATATATATATATATATATATATATATATATATATATATATATATATATATATATATATATATATATATATATAAAGATTAATACATATTTTGGGAGTTCGTTTGGGGAGTATTAAATCAGTTTTAACATAAAATTGTCACATAAAGCCTCTTGAGTTACTACAGCCCAGCCCCAGCTTGTCTTCTGTAAAATTAATGTTTTGTCATCAATAGGCAAAATACCCTTTCGTAGCTCTGTTCTATTGATGCTTTGCCTGGTAATCTAGGGTCCGGGAATCAATCAGGATCCAAGGTCCGACGCAAGGTTGGCCGACAGGCTTGCTACCATACCGGCAAAATAGATCCAACAAACGAAATGTTGATTCGAGGCCCTATCATCAAGGCCGTATCCAGGGGGCTAGGGGTTTTGACCCCAACCCCTGGAATGTTTGTCAATATCTGTCAGAAAACAGAGCTACCACTGAAAAATTCCGTTTTCTGAGATAATGCCATCAGTTGAGATTTCGATCAGAGACTGTCACAAAAAAGCCCTTTGAAAAGAACTTATAAATATTTTGAAATATGATGAAAATAAAGATAATAAAATGAAGAAAATTGTTTTGAAAAGAGAAGACAAAAAATCTCAGGAATTAAACCAAATGAAAAAGAAGGATAAATCTTCTTAAGAATAAAGATATTGATAAAAAAAAAAGTTAACCCAAGTTATTAAAATGATTACAAATACTTGCTTATGTATTATTTGAACACGATGTTTAACGTGTGTACTTCTTCCAAGATCCCGGAACCAGAAATTAAGTCCCAAAATTTTTAGGAATATTCTATTTCCAATTAGTGTCCCCCAAGGCATTAGTAAAAGCTCCCTGAAGGTTGGTCTTTTCAGTATTTTTTATGCCTGTATAAAACACTCCCCTTAAAACCTTTGTATGGTCTTTACAATTGGAGAATTAGTTGAGATAAACCCACGAACAAAAGATATATAATATTGATATCCTAAAGGTATATCCTCGATGCTTAAACAAGGGGTATGGTAATGAGCATCACATGAAGTTACTTGTAATTAACTGGCGATCTCTGGTTTAAGACGGTGTTGCCTTGAATATTAAGCGATCAATTAATACAGACAGTTACTTCATATTATTAAACGAATCTAAGTTTAAAACTGTTCAGTAATCACAAATGAGTTTATGATTATTTCACTAGTTCTATCTAATTCTCTTGATATTTTTCTTAAAAATTAGGTTGTTCAGAAATGTGGTTCAATCCCGCTTTCTAGGGCTATAATGAAAGAACGGTTGAGATGGCTAGGCCATGTTCTGCGGATGAAGGATGACAGATTGTCGAAGATTGTCCTTTTTGGCCAATCGTCTGCGGCTAGACGGAAAGCAGGTCGTCCTTGTCTGGGTTGGGAGGATGTCATAAATAAAGATTTAAAGGAAATGGGAACTTCCTGGGAGGGTGTAAAGAGGGAGGCCTTGAATAGATTAGGCTGGAGGAGGAGCGTGCCTAGCTGTGTTGGCCTCAGGTGGCTTGGTGCTGCAGTGAGTTATTAGTAGTAGTATTAATCATTCTTTTAAAAGGCAACATTGATATTTTTGGAAAAAACTGAAGACATATGAGCATATTCCCAAAATGTATTGGTTACAATAAAAAAAAAGATGCTGAGTAGGACATCTGTGTTATATAGCTTTTGTCTGTGGATAAAGTTCTGAACACAATATGTATTGTTTATATTTACAGTTTTAATTAAGCTTTTATTCGCATATTAGAAGCTCTGTAAAGCTACATTGATTATGTGTAACTATTGGTTTGGTTAGGGGAAACTTGGGGAAAGGTGTAGGTTTTCTAGTTTACTGTTATTTATTTCTATGAATCTCTCTATTTTTGAGTTTGTTATAAATTATTAACCTTGAATCTAGTTTTACGTCTTGTTTATGTTGTTTTCTAGGAATTGACTCTTATTAAAAATAATGCAGCAAAAAAACTTGTTAAAGTACCAGGAGAACCCCGACGGCACGCCGCCAGCTGGCACCAATTGTTCTGATTAGGAAGAAGTTTCTGATCTATTCAAACCCCCAATTAATAATAGACATTACCCCCGACTAATATAGACATTACCCCTGACTAATATAAACATTACCTCCGAATAATATAGACATTACCGCCGACCAATATAGACATTACACCCGACTAATATAGACATTACCCCTGACTAATATAGACATTACCTCCGAATAATATAGACATTACTCCTGACTAATATAGACATTACACCCGACTAATATAGACATTACCTCTGACTAATATAGACATTACCCCCGAATAATATAGACATTACCCCTGACTAATATAGACATTACTTCCGAATAATATAGACATTACCCCCGAATAATATAGACATTACCTCCGACTAAAATAGACATTATCCCCGACTAATATAGACATTACCCCCGAATAATATAGACATTACCCCTGACTAATATAGACATTACCCCCGACTAATATAGACATTACCCCCGAATAATATATACATTACCTCCGACTAAAATAGACATTATCCCCGACTATTATAGTCATTATCCCTGACTAATATAAACATTACCCCCAACTAATACAGACATTTCCCCCAACTAATATAGACATTACGCCCAACTAATATAGACATTACCCCCAAATAATACAGACATTACCCCCGAATAATATCGACACTACCCCCGATTAATATAGACATTACCCCCGACTAATATAGACATTACCCCCGACTAATTTGGTCTGACGTATCGTCCAAATCCGAATAAACGTACGAATCTGTTAAAGCCCTTTAGAACTCCTAGGGAACTTATGACATAATGAAACAAGTATATTCGAGGAAAACGCAATGCAAGCAACAACACTAAAAAAAATTGAAGGACGAATAGTCTTTTTTCCGACTTTTTAATTTCTTTCTATTCAATAAAGTGTAGCGTTTGCTTCCATCCGTGTTTGTGTTTTTATTATACCTAGTGTGTGTCAAAATATTGAAGCAGCTTGTGCTCTTCGTGGGCTATACTAGTTTAAAATACTTAACAGAGAAGGACCAAAATTTAGTAGTGCAATTCCTAAATTCTGCGAAGGAAGTCTCGTAGTGATTAGGGTTGAGCGATATTGAATATCGATATATCACACCAAGTGTCGATATCGAATATCAAAACGCAAATATCGATATCAAAAACGATATTTTTTATATTTATCGGTCAATTGGTTTTATATATATTTTCGGTCAATACCAGTCGTTGTACTCAATGAAACACAGTATGATACCTTTCAACCTAGTATGTATCACAATATTGAAGCAGCTTGTGTTCTTCGTGGGCTATACTACTTTAAAATACTAGTAAATACTTAACAAAGAAGGACCAAAATTTAGTAGTACAATTCCTAAATTCTGCGAAGGAAGTCTCGTAGTGATTAGGGTTGAGCGATATTGAATATCGATATATCACACCAAGTGTCGATATCGAATATCAAAACGCAAATATCGATATAAAAAACGATATTTTTTATATTTATCGGTCAATTGGTTTTATATATATTTTCGGTCAATACCAGTCGTTGTACTCAATGAAACACAGTATGATACCTATCAACCTAGTATGTATCACAATATTGAAGCAGCTTGTGTTCTTCGTGGGCTATACTACTTTAAAATACTAGTAAATACTTAACAAAGAAGGACCAAAATTTAGTAGTACAATTCCTAAATTCTGCGAAGGAAGTCTCGTAGTGATTAGGGTTGAGCGATATTGAATATCGATATATCACACAAAGTATCGATATAGAATATCAAAACGTAAACATCGATATCAAAAACGATATTTTTTTATATATTTATCGATCAATTGGTTTTATATATATTTTTCGGTCAATACCAGTCGTTGTACTCAATGAAACACAGTATGATACCTTTCCACCTAGTATGTGTCACAATATTGAAGCAGCTTGTGTTCTTCGTGGGCTATACTACTTTAAAATACTAGTAAATACCTAACAAAGAAGGACCAAAATTTAGTAGTACAATTCCTAAATTCTGCGAAGGAAGTCTCGTAGTGATTAGGGTTGAGCGACATTGAATATCGATATATCACACAAAGTATCGATATAGAATATTAAAACGTAAATATCGATATCAAAAACGATATTTCTTTTATATATTTATCGATCAATTGGTTTTATATATATTTTTCGGTCAATACCAGTCGTTGTACTCAATGAAACACAGTATGATACCTTTCCACCTAGTATGTGTCACAATATTGAAGCAGCTTGTGTTCTTCGTGGGCTATACTACTTTAAAATACTAGTAAATACTTAACAAAGAAGGACCAAAATTTAGTAGTACAATTCCTAAATTCTGCGATGGAAGTCTCGTAGTGATTAGGGTTGAGCGATATTGAATATCGATATATCACACAAAGTATCGATATAGAATATTAAAACGTAAATATCGATATCAAAAACGATATTTTTTTATATATTTATCGATCAATTGGTTTTATATATATTTTTCGGTCAATACCAGTCGTTGTACTCAATGAAACACAGTATGATACCTTTCCACCTAGTATGTGTCACAATATTGAAGCAGCTTGTGTTCTTCGTGGGCTATACTAGTTTAAAATACTTAACAGAGAAGGACGCTTACCGATGAAACAATATTCCTAACAACTGCATCTCCAATATTGTGTACCATAGGTAATTAGATGAATCAGTTTGTATCAATTGTTACGATTTATTTACTTCCCCCCTCCCAGGTTTTGAGAGTTATCTTTTTTTATATTTGTCCGTTTTTTCATAAGCTTTATGTATGCACAAACTTTTTTGTATTTTCCCCCCTCCGAATTAAATTCATTCTTACATAGAGCACAAACCAGGCACGTACACGAGAATTTTCTTTTGAAGGGGGGGGGGGGGGCAGAAGCCAAAAAAATCAGATTAAAATACGGATTTATTAAAAAAATCTAATCCTCCTTAATCCTTCGCTTTTTCATATTAAACGGTTGTATATCAATCGTTTCAACATGCATAATATCATTAAATAAGAGGAAAAAAAATATAAGGAGTGCCCTTTCTGTTTCTTTTTACCTTAGTATTTTTCCTTTCTCATTATTCACTACTGAGTTTTTCAGTTACAACAGATTATCCAATATCTATGCCTGATGTCACATTAAAACTTAAAACGAACAGAAATTACTTCGTATATGAAAGGGGCTGCTTCCTCATCAACGCCCCGCTCTTTACGCTAAAGTTTGACTCTTTCTCTCAACTCTTCTTTTTAAAACAGTAAAAAACTCTGTTCGTTTTAAGTTTTAATGTCGCTCCTTACTTTCAGTTGAAAAAACTTGTTTTTTTTTTATTTAATTTCTGAATGTTTTTGAATCAATGCATGTTTTGATTTTGGCTCTCCGCAGAGGAATTATTAAAACGAAATTTGCATATTTTTTTTTTTTGGCTAAATGGCTTTCTCATAATTTTGATCGAATGATTTTGAGAAAAAAAGAGCGGGGGAGGAAGCCTAGTTGCCCTCCAATTTTTTGGTTAATTAAAAAGGCAACTAGAACTTTTAATTTTTTACGAATCCTTTAATCACTAAAGATATACGTAACTTATAAATTAGCTTACGTAAAGAATTTTTTATTCTCATGTTTTTATTACACATATGAGAGGGTTCGCCCCCTCGTCAGTACCTCTCTTTTTACACTAAATCTTTGACATTGGCATAATGCCAATAATGACAATAATGTCAATAATGACAATAATAATGACAATATAAATGATATTATGATATTCCAGGCAACTGTTAGTACTGGCGGAAAGATAAAAGGGAGGAGATGCATCAGTACTACCCATGGAAAAACGGCTTTCTTGCTTTTTCAAGAAAGAGGGTGTAAACCTCCAATTTTTGGTTTCCGACGATTGGGATTTCTATGATGTAAATTAGTTTTATTTTTATTCCACGACATGTATGATGTTGAGTCAAATTCAAGCCTCAGATTCTGTGATACTTCAGGCAAATTTGAGTGGGATATTGAACTAAACCATAAGACACTATTTGTATCCAAAATATCAGAAGGGTGTATCAGCAATATTTCAGGAACGACTAAGTGTATGAGGTTGATACTTTCACAGCTACTGCTACTACTTCTACTACTACTGCTAGTAATAATACTGCTTCTATGACTGCTTAAACTGTCCCTCTGACTACTTACGATGGCATTTATTCTTGACTGTGACTGCGACTACTTGTGATTACAATTGAGACTATTTGTGATGGTGACTGCTTGATACCACGACTTCAGCTGTGACTTCAGCGACAGTGATTACTTCTGCCTACAGCTACTTGTAACTGTGTATACTTCTGACCATGACAACTTGCAACTGTGACTGCTTACAATAGCAATTACCCGTGACTACGACTGTGACCATTTGCGACTACTGTTGACTATAACTGTGACTGCTTGCAACCAGTTGTGACCACGACTTCAAATATGACCACTTATGATTGCAACTACTTGTGACTGCGACTACTTTTAACTCTGATAGTGACTAATTGCGACTCTAATCGCTTGTGAATGCAACTACTTGCGACAGTGACTTGACTATTTGTAACTGTAACTATTTTGAATGGAATTACTGGCGACTGCAACCATTTACTACTTATGTTGTGACTACTTGCAACTGCGACCACGGGTGACTGTGACTATTTGCGACTGAGGCTACTTTTGACTATGACTAGTTACTTGCAGCTGCAATTACTTGCGACTGGAAATTTTATATTATGAGTTTTAATCAGTAATAGCTCTCGGGACTTTAAAATTTATGTCTTAGTTACTTTGTTGTCAATGATTGATGCGAATCTTAATTTTTGAATGAATGAAAACGAAAAAAAATGGTAATGGTAAATTATTCTGAGGTGCAACCTTTACATTAAAAACAAAATTAGTTAATAATAGGTCTCTTCCTGATGATTTTGACCAATTTGCTTGTAGTGCTGAGCGAATTTGGGACGAAAGTCTAGCGTGACAAAACTCACCAACGTCATAGAAGGAGGAAATTAAAATTGGACTCTGCATTGATAAGAGAGGAGAATCTTCGGGTGAATGGTGAATTTTTTGGTAAAATCCTTCTTTTAAATGCGTTTAGTGTTCCTCAGAACTTGCAATTGTTTTTGTTGTTTCAGGCTATGTTTTGACTATGATGTAATTATGTTTGTACTGGTTTATCCACACTTTTTAACTACTAAGGTCCTTGCGTTAGCCAGGCAGTTTTGTACAGCTTAGTTTGAACTCTGGGCCCCGCGTTACTCAGCCAAAATCAAACCTACTGCGCCATCACATGTCTTGTCATTGATATCCTTACTGAGTGGTTCCATTTCAACAAGTAGTGGCATCTAGGATTAGTTGGTCACGGTATGTCTGATTCAAAGCGATGACGCATTATGTAGCCCAAAGCCTTTTAAACGTGTTTAGAAGAAATAAATGGAATAGGCTTAATCAGGCTCCTGTAATTAACTAATGATTCTGTTCTAGCTACCCAAAAACGCCACTCTATCGAGTGGCCAAATAAGATGGGTTCTAGGAGGTTATTTATTCTAAGTATCGTGTAGGCCTTAATAGCCTAGTTTCTTTCTTTTCTATAAAGTAGCCTAGGTTTAGGCTAGGAAACTGCTTTTAACAATTTTTGTGGATCATCTAATGATCCTGTTGATGAAATTTGATGGAGGATTTTATATAAAAATTAAAGAAATCAGCTGAAGTTGACATAACAGGAAACTGTAGGAAGCTAAATTCTAGACAAGCTACTTTTTGCTGCCTTGGTAAATGGTTAGGTTAGGAGATAATAAAATTCTAGTTTAGTGACTTCTTGCTATCTCAGAAAGGGGTTAGGTTTGGAGAATGAAACTTTCACGGATAGGTCTACAGGCTAAAGTATGTCCTTAGAAGGTATTTAGAAGTACCTACCTCCACTCCCTCTCCCTCTAGAGGGTCCTGACCTTTGATGACCTTTAAAAATACGTGTGTTATAAAAGTGAAAATACATGTGCTATAAAAGTAAAATTTTATTCCACACATTCAGATTCAATTAAACAATGCAACAACAATAAAAGTCACTTTTGGCACAAAGTCACACGGGTATCACAATCACTTTTTAGAAGCTTTTTGAGTCAGTTTCTTCTCAACTAGACGGTGTGCCGGCTCTTCAGCGACAGAAGAGACTGGGGAACAATCTAAAGGGTCATAGGATGCAGTGAATAGCTTCTTTGATGACTTAGGAACCTGACCCAGGGGTTTCTTGGTTGGGGTTGGTGAAACTGGGAATTCACTTGTTTCGATAGTAGAATCGCCTTGAATTTCTTTCGTTTCTTCACTAGCTTCCACTTTAGAAACATCCTCTTCATTTTTTTTTCTTGGTCTTAAACGTCTTACTAGAAACGACAAAATCTAGAGTAGTTTAGGTTTAGCCTTCATTATTATCACTTATTTTTTCTTTTTTTATTTAACCTATTTCAATTACCAATGTTTAACTTTTTACATTCAGTTAGTTAGTAGGCTAGTAAATTTTCTTGAATTAAAACAAACCTCTTAAGCTTGTCACCGTCAATAATCTAACAAGGTCCTTACTAATCCTTAAAAAAAGAAACAATAGCTTCTAGACTCTCAATATCAGCCCTTCCCATTCTTTAAGTTCTAATCTTCTCATTTTAAAACAAAAAAAGGTTCATATTCACAACTTTGCAAACTCGCCTAAAAAACTGAGAATGTTAAGGCGGGACCAAAAACATTTTAAATGATCATGACCGTACAGATATGCACACAAGTTTCTTTTTTTCGGCCAATGACAAGAAACGAATTTATCCATGATTTGAACAAGACTACTACTACTACTACTACTAACAACTCTCTGCAGTTCCAAGCCGCCTGAGGCCAATACAGCTACGCAAGCTCCTGCTCCATCCAATCTATTCAAAGCCTCCTTCTTTACAGCCTCCCAGGAAGTTCCTATTTCCCTTGAATATTTCTTTATGACACCCTCCCACCCCAACTACGGACGACCTGCTTTCCGTCTAGTCCTAGACGGTTGGGCAAAAAGGACTATCTTCGGTAATCTGTCATCCTTCATCCGCAGAAAGTGCCCTAGCCATCTTAACTTTTCTCTCATTGTAGCCCTAGAAAGCGTGATTGAGCCATGCTTTTCATACAGTCTATTCTTTGAGGTACGGCCAGTCAGTATGCCAAAAACAATGCGTAGGAAATTTCTCTGGGAAAAATTTAACAAATGAAAGTGTTCATCTATTTTAAGTGCCCAGAAATTCGAGATAACTTAGAATTTCAAGAGTAAGGTTCAACACCGATGCCCTCCGTATGCGTCCAACCCTATTCTATATATAGGATGTACACTCTTTGTAGAGATGATATATTATATATAGGTATAAACAGGCCTGGATTTACCAATAGACACACTAGGCCTGGTCTAGGGGCGCAAAATACCAGGGGGTGCAACAAATCAACACTGAGTGATTTTTTCTTAGTAAAATCTGGACTGATGTTATTTATCGTCCAAGTGCCAGGTACACTCCGTCGTGCCACTGCCTATTCTCAGAAAAAATGATTTAAAACAGCATAGGAATTCCGTGGCCACTTTTCCGTGAATTCCGTGACCACAACTCCCTCTTTCATCATTTTTGGCTCATCCGTTTTGTTGTGTTCAGTGGTTCCACTATCTCAGAATTTTCGGGTATTTCCCCAAAAATCTCATAAAAACGGAGCGGCAAAAATGCTCGGGCCAAGTAGCGTTAAAGCTTAAAGAATATATAGATATATACAATATATAGAATAATACTTCTATATATCCAAATATTTCTGATGAATTTTTCTCTCCTCAAACCATGTAGAAATGTAACACTGGAAAAGTTCTTTTGTATTTTAATTGGTAATCAAAATACTTGAAGGGTTTTTTTTTCAAAATAGGTTAGAATGTGTTTTCTCGCTTGCATAGGCAGTTGTGAACACACGCTTTTCATATCAAGAATTGTCTTTGCTTTGTCTAATAGGTTCAATTTTTTTTATTTGTACAAACAACTTTTAACTAATAAGAGAGAGAGAAGAAAATGAAACCTGATTGGCGTTTTTCCAGTTTATCCGCTTTTTCTGCTTTCCTATACATTCTAACAGTATAATATAACACATTTTGACTTTCTGCACATACCCTTTCTATTTCTATTCAATGTTTCTGCTTTTCTAACAGCATAATATAACACATTTTGACTTACTGCACATACCCTTTCTATTGTGTTCTCAATTGAGAATATAAATGTCATAGAAGACCACCGCTGATTAAGTTCCCCTGTCAAATACAATTCAATATGGCTCTATTAAACTCCATGAAAAAGAGAGAAAATAAAAACCCCAAAAGGTAACCGATTTGGCAATCGTGTCAGTTTAACATATTTGCGGGCTTGAATTTCTTATCTTAGTTATACTCTTTAGCCTTGAGTGTTCTCGTTAGCACTGTTGCCAGCCGAGTATTATTCCCGTCAATATTACCATTTCTAGTTTAAATTCTTGTTTTTGACTATTTAGAAGTTAATATTTTTTCTTCGCGAACGAATATTTACAAATTGAAATCTACAATCAGCTATATACCAGAGATACCAGTTTTTTTTGCGGGGGAGCAACAAAACATTTAGGGGACCAAATGATAATAGTTTGTTTACGAATAATTTTGAGCAGCCTTGAATAAGAAGTGCCTAGAAACTAAAGGGTAATATCAGGATAGAGGAGGGGGGTGGGCCCGAAATCAGCTAGAAAGATAATTTGACGATTAGAAGTTGGACAAGTAAATAAAACTCTTAAGTTTGACAGCCACATAAAACTCTGGAGAGGCTGAAGTTTCGATTTGAAAATCGGATAACTAGAATGACATTAAAGAAATGTGACGCTTTAATTTTTAGAAAATAAGACGAAATTTCAAAGAACATTTATTTTGAAAAAAATTACATACAAAAAGGTAGGAACAATCACAAGTTTTCTAGTTTCAGGCTGTTTTTAAGGACCCGTTGAACAATTCTAAGCGTTTTAAGGGCGTATTCGAACAAATGATAAGCTGGCTTTTTCGCAGAAAAGGTTGAGTATTCTTGGCAAATTATTTTAAATTTCTAAAACATTGACAACGAATAAAGATAACTTGCTCGTCAAACTATCAAGTAGCATATTAAATGAACTAGTAAGTCCACAAGTCTTAAAAAAAACAATCCAAGAAAATGAGAAAATCGCTCAAGTTTAACAGCTAACCTTAAAAAACGCTCAAAAAGAGCGTTTAACTGGCGTGAAATACGGATTTTTTGAATAAACACGAGACCGTCTTTAGCCTGAAAACACATTTTTATACAGTACATCTGGGTAGCCAGGTTGGTAAGAAAATATTTATTCTGGAACAATTCGGAACGTTAGAAATATTTCCAAATAACGCATTACCTTATAAAAAAATACCGTATTAAGTGTAACAAAGTATTATTAAAAGAAAACACATTAAAAATGAAAATAAAATCTAAAATCAAAGACAAATTCTTCTTTTTCTTTTTTAAATGTATTTCAAATTCTTACTTTCTCAACGCTGAGGATTCCGTGCTGCATACAGGCAAAACTTTCGTTTCAACGTTCTGATTAAATTAAAAAAAAACTAGTTTTTTTTTAACTGAAAGTAAGCAGCAACATTAAAACTTAAAATGAACAGAAATTAATCCATATATGAAAGGGGCTGTTCCCTCCTCAACGCCCCGCTCTTTACGCTAAAGTTTGACTCTTTCTCTCAACTCTACTTTTTAAAACAGTAAAACGCTTTAGCGTAAAGAGCAAAGCGTTGAGGAGGGAACAGCTCTCCTCAACTCAACTCCTCCTCAAGATTAAATATGAAACTTATATATTTCAAATGCGATTCTTCTGATGTAACTATTGGTACCAAAATTCCGTTTTTTAAAGTTTCGGTTACTATTGAGCCGGGTCGCTCCTTACTACCGTTCGTTACCACAAACTCTTTGATTTGCCAGGTTTTTCACACGTTCTTTTTTCAAAGTTTTAATCTACAGCTTTATTATGATAAGCCAATCTTTATATCTTTTATCTTTATGTCTTTATATCTTTTTATATTCCTATCTTTATTTTTTAATCTTTATATCTTTTTATATTCCTACGTACATTAACAAGATAACTAACCAGTGGGAGGTATGAGTTCATCATCTGCTTCAATTGCTTTCCGGGTTGGTGTCTTAGTTCGTCTACCGCGTTTTCCTTCATCACCACGAGAGGGTTTGCTGCCACTCTTGGAGGAATCACGAGCAGGGCTGTAGAAGTGAAAGAATTTCAGATATTTTATCAAAATTCCAGACTTTATTGGAGGTTTAAATAATAAAGAAACGATAATAAAGTAAATCTGACACTGAAAACCTCCAAGCTGTAATAACTTAATTGAAAAAAGCTTCCAATTAAAAGTAAAGTACAATATCGGTTGGTATTACGATCTGTAGACTGAAGGTTTCAGATGTTACGAACGTGGAACATCATCTATCTGCTATTTTGATCAAAAGTGACAAATTTTAACGTTAACTGCATAAAACAAGTTAAAGATTTTTTTTCAATTCCTTCAAATGAAATGTTTTTAGACAAGAAAAATAAAAAAAAGATTTAGTCATAATTAATTGATCATATATGGAATACATGGGGCTAAAAACCAGAAGACACAGCTTGCATCCACGTTGTCAAAAAGATATATCTGCAATATGTTAAGAGGTACTAAGTTGAAACACTAAGAGAATATTTAGGGGGATCAGGTGGGATTGCTTCAAATTTTAACTTTAACTGCATATAACTAGATCAAATCATTAGAGCACCTAAACTGTTTTTTTTTTTCGGAATAGTGAATTAGAACCAAAACAAATTGTACACGCTTAAATAGTCGTTTTGAAGGGGTTTACTAGCTCTGATCCCCCTCCCCTCAAAGAGTGTGGGTAACTCATGAGTGGAAACTTGCACTAGTGTCGGCAGGAAAATCAACGCCATCTAGCTTTTGGCTTAGCTTGGCATTTCTTCAGTCGTTGTAATCATTTTCTGTCAGAAACTGAGATCAGACGCTAATTACTACACTAATTTTTACCAATTACACACAATAAATAATTATTCTCATTAATACACTAAAAAAAAGGAGGAAAAAGCTAATTGTCACCAAACGTTAGATCACGTTGATTTTTTTTTTGTTACCCATACTCTTTCATCCTCTACCCTCCTCAGACATGTAAACTACATATGAATATGTTACACATTTTTATACTTGAGCTTATCACTTAATTTTTGAATTTTCATCGGTTACGCACTTTTTATTTCAATGTTCATCGATTCCAAATTCATATAATGTCATAGAATTAATATTGTGATATACTATTATTATATTTAAAATTACTGTCAATTAATCTATGTTTTTAGTAGTCCTGCCCGGAGATTTAGCACGCATTCCTTTTTGAGATGGGAGAGGGGGGGGGGGGAGAATCAGTAAAACAAGGTGAAGTAAATGATCAATATAAGAACTGAGATTAAAAATTTTGGCGTCCATACGCGAAGGCCCCTTTACCCCTCGTGTACGACTGAATATTGCAAAAGTCTACCATCATTAGAGCTTGAGTTTTAAAGTCCATATAAATCGTTAGTTAAGGTTTTCACAAGACATTCTCACTAGAAGTTAAACCTTTGAAAAATAAAGTATTTAACCATTCACTAGGTGGTTCGAGAGAAGGGTGTAAAAAAGAAAGAAAAAAAGATGAGAGAAGACCTCTTCAATCCCAATGGGGTATATTCACGTTACCAATACCATAATCTAAAATAGTAAGAAAAGCTTTTTTGTGATTTTTTTGTTTTATTCTCCAAGTTTCAAGGCTTTTTCTGCCTCTAATCGTGGTTGCCTACCGAAAAACTTGTAATAAAACCTCAGCAAATCTGAGTGGTACATTAAAATTTGGTAAAATCTCCTCTAGTTCTGTCAAAAGTCCTAGAAACACACGCTGTTCCTTCACAGAACCATATGTAGATCATAGAAAAAAAAATAAGCCATAAAAGAAGAAAAAAAGTTTAAAAAAACTACAAATAATATATTAAAGAATAAGTTAGAAAGAAAGTACATGACGATAAAATGAAATCCATTTCAAAATTCGCCGGTTCACTTTACATGCAAAAATTATTCAAAAACACAAAATATACATTGGACAGAAAACCCACACTCAATTCTATTTCCAAAAATTTCCTAAACTTTCCAAAAAATTCCTCAGAAAAGACAAAAGGAAATTGGTTAGTCGGAGAATAAAGAAGAAAAAGATAAAGGTAAGATATAAAACCGCCTTTAGAATGAACCCTATTTTCTGAGCAATCTTATCCTCCTCTTCCTCCCCTACTAATAGATCAATTGTAAAATCAGTCCCTTTAAGACCTTCCTATGATGGATACAATTTTCTGTAAGAACTGAAGCAATTATGGAGAGAAATGCTGATGAATCCAAAGCGCAAAATTTTCAAAACTAGAAATAAAACTTGGCAATTTCGTCGTTTGAGAAACGCCTACACATTGTTTTGTGATTTACAGTATTGTAGTTTTACACTTATTTTGAATGCTCCACGTGTTTGAACGGTTTAAATATTCCAATCTTTGTTTACTTACTGGTAGTCCCACTTATGGGTAGTTCCACTTATTTTCAATTTTAAATTTTTTCATTGGTTCCGACTATTCATCAGTCAACGTTTATGCTCTTACAAGATACCAGAACCTTGTCAGTGAACTAGAAAAACATACCTTTTGCACTTAAAAAACAACAAAACAAACGAATTAAGAGCTATATATATATATATATATATATATATATATATATATATATATATATATATATATATATATAACTAATTACTGCTCTTTCGTAAAATTACCAAGTTCATTGTAACTTAAAATAGTTATGCATAAAATAATTTTATATGAATTACTAGGAGTTCGATCTTACGAAATCCCAAATTTACCTATTTTCGAAAAAAAAGAAGAAAAATCTTTTACGAAAGTGCCTAGAATAATCTAGTAAAAAAAAGAATAAGAACCTCGGTTTAGTAACTCTTATAGAGATGTCACTCGGCAGCATGGATATGCTCATAAAATTGTCGGTTTCTTCCTCGGTTTCTGTTACCTCTTGAAAATAGAGGAGTTCCTCAGGGGATAATGTGATCTTTTTGTCGATTTTGTAAACGAGACTCTTCAGCCGTGCAACGTCTGATTCACTAGTATCTGCTTTGTGCTTCGTTTCCTGAAGCTGTTCCTAGAGAAAATAAATTCATACAATCGAATAAGTACAAAAAATAACACGAAATGAAGTAAAACAAGACAGAAATGGTAAAGAATTGAAAACATTTCTTCATTAGTTGACTCTTTCAGCAGATTTTTTTTTTCTATTATACACTCAGTAGAATATTGTATTGTATTTAGACAGTCAGATTTTCTGTATCAATTATGAAAATGTAGGCAAGTTGAAAAGTAATTTTTTCCCTGTTACATGGAAAAACCGACATTTTTTAAGACCCTAAATGAATAGGGCAATGATAAAGACATTTTTCCATTAATAGAAATAAATATCTAATGACTGGCCAACACTTTCGTTTTTATTTTTAAATTCTGCATTTTTCTGGTTGCAAGGGTTTGTTTCCTACTCTTTAGTGCATTTGCAGACAAAATTTTTTTTTTTAACTTTAAAATTTCTTTTTGTTTTTCACTCCCTTTGTTTTTTATTCCTTTAGAAGGGAAAAATTAATATTTTCGTATTTTATACAAATGCTGGTCGTACAATTGATACTTTAACATATCTCGTTTGTAAAACTTCATACCAAGACCACACCAGCCTCTTCTTCGAACTAACAATAACACAACGACTTGTAACTTCCATGCCTATAATGTACGCATTTCTATGAAATGTACGTACTTAAAGCTCTATCTGAATTGGCACAGGGGCTTATATTAAGCGGCTTAAATTAAGATGTTATAATTTTCAAGATGTCCCCAAGCCTTGAGTTTTCAAAATGTAGAAAACCCATACAATATGATAGATATTTCTTTATCCCCCCCCCTTTGCAAAAAAGGAGTGGTCATCTCCTTGGTTGATTGTACGATACGGGTATGCTGTAAAGCACACCTCTCAGAAATTGAGTGCATAAAGGACATACTATTTTGTAACTGAATAAATAAAAAAAACAAGTTTTTCAACTGAAAGTAAGAAGCAACATTAAAACTTAAAACAAACACAAATTATTACGTATATGAAGGGGATTGACCCCTCCTCGACATCTCACTATTTACACTAAGATTTTTTAGTACCTTTAAAAAAGCTTCTTATTGTTCTGATTAAACGACCCTTGTGCATCAGGAGTCGTTCTTAAAGAATTGGGACAAAATTAAAACTTTAGCGCAAAGAGCGAGGTATTGACAAGAGGGCAAGACCCCTCATATACATATTAATTTCTGTTCGTTTTAAGTTAATGTTACTCCTTACTTTCAGTTCGAAAAACTTGTATTTTTTAAATTTAATTTTTGATCGTTTTTTAAATAATCCCAGGAAATCTGGCCCCCTCCACGGAGAAATTCCCCTCCCCACGAAAATATCCTCTAGACGATTTAATCCCGGTGAAAATTTACCCCGGACAATTACCCTTAACAACTCCAAGAGTTAAATTGAGATAAAAAAGACAAAGCAAGAGGTATAAAAAGAATCTTGTATTGGAATTCTGGCAAATTCCCTCAGTGTAAAATTCTCCCTCTGGAAACTCCCCCACCCTTGCAAAATTATCCCGTGAAAAAAACCCAAACTGGAAATTCCCCCCCCCCCAAAAAAATGTATACATACTTCCCAAAAGCAAATACTATGCGTAAGCAATGGACAAATTTTAAAACTTAAACACCTTTCCCCTGGTGTTATTGGGGGCCATGTCAAGTCCAGAGACAGGGTTTTATTGGAACTTTCAACTATGGTGAAGAAAATAGCGATCTCAAAATTTTGATCGATAAAAACACAAATTTTCTCAGGCTCGTAGCCCTTGATGTGTAACAATAAACTTAATGAAACTTATATACTTGTCATCAGAGTAATAAACCGATTCTTTTCATATATCTATTGGTATCAAAATTCCAATTTTTTAGAGTTTCGGTTACTAATGAACCACGTCCCTCCTTACTTACAATTTCTCACCACGAACTGTTTGATGGATATCCAATAAATTTACTGGAATCATTATATAGAAAAGGTTAAAAAAGCAGTAAAAGATACTAAACCAACACAATCTCTAATTGAAAGTATTGCAGTCAAAATTGGCAGTCAAAAATAAATATTTTACAATTTTCCCTATTTTTTTACAATTTTCCCTTTTCCCTATTTTCTAAAACTGGGAGACCCACCGAAAAAGATTCTTAAAAGCATTCAGTAGCTCAGATAAACTACAGAACATCTACAACTATGGGAAGGGCAAAAGCAGCCCCATGCAGGGGAGTGGTATTTACTGGATACCCTGTTCTTGCCATCGTCTCTATATTGGTAGAACCCACTTCAAGTTGTGAGAAAGGTTGTTAGAATACAATTCTTAAATCGAAAAATCGACAAGCCACGCTAAAGGCCCGAGAATTTGTATTCTGCCTCGGCCCAACAAATGTAGGACAACCTAAATCATTTTATTTTGTTTGAAAATACCTCCATGATTGCCTCTGTTAAAGGTCTATTAAAAGTTTTCAGAGCAGCCGAAGTAAAAAATATACACCAAAAATTAGCCCTCAATAGAGAGGAACTTTTGAGCCCAAATTATAATGAACTTATTAGTACAGATTTTTCACCTTTACATCATAATATTTGGCAACCTAATAAAATGTCAGATAATAGCAGACCTGGCAAGCAATTAACTTTTGAAAAGGCATCAAATAGAATGAATCCAAATTTAGTTTCTTTAATTGCCATTCAATATCATTAAGCAATAAGCACTATAAGTAAAACTAGCATTATTTTAAGTATGGAATTATAAATGTTTTAAGAGTGTTTTTAGAGCCAAACCCCCTACACCCTTGTCTGCCCAAATGCATCCAATCAAAATTTTAAGATAGCCATTTTGTCCAAAATAGTCCAAAGTTCAAATAGCTATGCTTTTTGAGTTGACTAGCCCCCCCCCCCCAGCCTGCGGTGCAAGGGCTTTAAGTTACGCAAGTTGATCATTATTAACAAATACAATTTTTTAATTGGAAAAGAGGGCATGTTTATAATGCTAGTTTTACTTATTCCATTTTAAGTATTACTTATATATTCCAAGCATCATTTGTATTACACACACACACACAAAAAGAGAAGATAACGAGGAAATTTGGGAAGAGAGTGAATACAACCAAAGCAGGTGTGTTGACTACGTCAGCAACAGCTGTCAGGGGCTAAAAACAATACAAATAAATAAAAGAAAACAGACTTGCTCCAAAAATCTTATCAATAAAATAAATTTTAAACTAAAATCATAAAATAAGTTTTGAAGAAGTCTCAGCTTCCTCACCTCATCTTGATTTCAGTCAAGACGGAAAAAGATAGTTCTTCATTCCTGCTACTTAATTTGATTAAGAACTGGAGCAATCTCCTTATTTCAATATTGGCTTTTTGTGCTTCTAATCTCGTATTCCTTTTGGAAACAAGTTCATATTCATTGGCTTATGATTTAAATTCATTTTTTATTAAATACTTTTTTAAATAATTAATGTTGTGCGAAAGGTTGAGCTTCTACTCGTAAAAATCTCTATTTTGGGATGTGTTATTATTGCATTTTTATTTTTATTTCAATTGCTTCACGGACAATTTGCTTGATGCCTAATTCGATTCTAATTAGATTCTAATTCTACTTCCTAATTAGAATTGTTTCGTCTAACAGCAGAGAATGGTTGGGGTTATCGACAACGTGGTTGTTTAAAGGGACAGACTGAATGCCATTTTACCAAAGATTGTCCTTTTCGGCCAACCATCTAGGAATAAACGAAAAGCCGGTCGAGCTTAATATGGTTGGGAGGATGTCGCAAGGAAAAATTTCAGGAAAATGGGAACTTCCTGGGAGGGTGTAATATACGGAGGCTTTGGATAGGTTGGGATGGAGGAGGGGTGTGCGTAGCTGTTTTGTCCTCATGCGGCATTATTCTGCGGTGATTTCTTAGCAGTAGCAGTAAAGCTGAATCAAACGATGTTGAACTATTAAGATGTTTTACCCTATGCCATCCGCGAATGTTTTATTACGTATGATAATTTCGACTCGTCTTAGGTTTCGACAATGCAATATAACCAACACTACGCCATTATGTCTTTAGTTCAATCAGAAATAAACTTACAAAAAAAAACTTTTTTTTATCGAAGTCACGCTAGAACTTGAAATAAGGTAAAAAAAAAACTCCTACCGTTCTTTGTCTTAAGGCCATAACAAATACAGACCAAATGAACTGAAAAAAATGAAGATACGCACAAGGCCGTATCCAGGGGGATTACCGGATTTGACCTCCCCCCCCCCCGAAACTTTGTTCAACTCTTAAAAAAGTAGCAAAAATGCATATAAACAAATTGTTGATACATTTAATTTTTTTGTACCCCCCCCCCAAATACCCCCGTCCCTTCCGAACAAAAATCCTTGATGCGCCCTTGGATAAGCATCTCAAAGTGAGAAAATGATTGTTACATTTACATATAAGGCTTAGGTAATAAACATTTTTCAGAAAGAAATACATTTAATGGGCCATAGGCCCACTTCAGTTCTCTAATCTAGCAGACTGAGTGCCCTTCAATAATACAGACTAAGCTTCTATGCATCACTAAGTACTTATCAATTAAATTATCGCATTAAATATTACTTGATCAAATTAATTATTTTAAATTAATCAATTCGATTTAATTTAATCAAAATTAATTAGAAGCAGGGAGAAACAAAAAACAACACAAACTAATGAATTAATTAATTGGCTCAATAAGACAGACTAAGCACCCTTCTAGTTAAAAATAGAGCAACATGCCTACTTTGCAACAAAAAACAGTTGGTGGTGGAATTGCGGGGGAGGGGGTGCCAAAGGTTGACTTTGACGAATCCCAATCGTATATCAACATGCAAAACTTCATTTCAATGTTAAAGCGTTTTAAAAGCTGAAGGTATTAATCAGAAAATACTATTTTTTTTAAATTCAGTTTAGGTTCCTCTAGCTTGACTACCCACTTAGGGTAGCTAGATAAAGATCAGTTAAGTGTTACAATTACAAAATCTTAGGGTTTTGTAGCTAGATAAAGATCAGACTACCCACTTAGACTACCCACTTAGGGTTTTGTAGCTAGATAAAGATCAGTTAAGTGTTACAATTACAAAATCTTAGGGTTTTGTAGCTAGATAAAGATCAGACTACCCACTTAGGGTTTTGTAGCTAGATAAAGATCAGTTAAGTGTTACAATTACAAAATCTTATTGAAATCCCCCAGAGATTTTTCTCCTTAAAATTGGAAAATGGCAGCCAAAACTGCGCATTCGTTCACTTTTCTCTCCCCAACCCCTCTCACAAGAAAATTCTCTGATCTACCCTTCTACTCCGAGGACCTGACTGGTGGGTAGTATACAGAGAGAAGAGAATTTTCCACTTACCTTATTAGTGTCAATAATTATATTCAGTCTTCTTATATCTTCTCTTAGTATCGTATCCTTTTCACCACATCTGATGATTTCAGATTTGAGAGAATGGATTTCATTTCCCGATTTTGCTAAAATTTCCTCTTTTTCTGCTAAAATTTCATTTTTTTCACTTTCTAATTTTGATACTTTCTCTCGAAGTGAAGTTAAGTCATCAATCTGCTTCACAATTTCATGTTCTTTGTCTGTCAAATTGACAAGTTTCTTTTCTAAAGTGTCAATCAAGCGGCTTTTGTCTTCAACGTCTTTCTTGAGGCATTCTGAAGCAATTTCCATGTCACTAATTTTTGTTTGGAGATCTCCATTATAAGACTTGAGACATGAAGTCTCTTCTTCATTTTTTGCAATAGTCTCTTCCTTTTCTTTTAAAATTCGACTACATTCCATATTCAGCTTAGCAGCTTCCTCTTTTAAAGACGACACCTCAAGTAAGGCTTCTTTGAGACGACACTCATCCTTCAAAATTTGCTCTTCCTTCTCTTTTAGAACATTGTCATTCTCTGTCTTCAGCTGAGTAATTTCCTCTTTCAATACTGAAACTTCGCTTAGAGCTTGCCTCAGCTGCGACACATCTTCCAAAAGTAGTGTATTTTCTGTTTTGAATCGAGTAGCATCCTCTTTTAGCGATGTAATTTCAGCGAGAGTGATGTTTAGTTGAAGCTCAATATTAGCGAGTCGTTCATTCTCCTTTGATAATATATCCTTTTCAGTTTGCAATCTAGCAATTTCTTCTTTCAACAGTGACATGTCAGATAAAGCAGCTGCAAGTTGAGCTTTAACTATGCGAGACTCATCATTCAAAATCTGCTCTTCCTTCTCCCTCAGAATATTGTCATTCTCTGTCTTCAGCTGAGTAATTTCCTCTTTCAACGCTGAAACATCACTTAAAGCTTGCTTCAGCTGTGACACATCTTCCAAAAGTAGGGCATTTTCCATTTTTAATCGAGTAGCATCCTCCTTTAGCGATGTAACTTCAGTGAGGGTTGTGTTAAGCTGATGCTCAATATTAGAAAGTCGTTCATTCTCCCTCGATAATGTATCCTTTTCAGTTTGCAATCTAGTAATATCTTCTTTCAAAAGTGAAACATCGGATAAGGCAGATGCAAGTTGAGCATCAACTATATCATAATCAGTTTTTAAAGAGACAATGCCGTCAGCAAGTTGCTTCTTTTCACCTAAAATTCGTTCAAGATCCGCATCTGTCTTCTCCATTTCTGCTAACCTCCTGAGAAGAGAATCCCGTTCTTCACTAATTACCAAAAGCTGATTCTTGAGATCGGCACACTCGATGTTGAGTTTTCCCATCTGACGGATAAGATTTTCTGACTCAATGGGATTGGTAGAAGAACCTGAAGGTTTCTTCGGAGTCTTAGTTTTGGCAATCTCTGGGGCTTGTTGAAAGTGTTGAAGCTCCTCATTTAATTGAATTATTTCAAGAGATTGGAGTTCAAAGTTCTTCTTCAGATCTTCCCTGGCTTCTCTCAGCTCTTCTATTAGCTTGTCTTTGTCCTGCAGGTGTTGCTTCATTGCAGAAATTTGTTCCTGAAATAGTAGGAAAAAATTAAAGACATCGGAAAGAGGAGCTTCATAGGAAGAAGAGGAACTTCAGAAGAAGAAGAAGAGGAGGAGGAACACGTTGCCTATGGCTCTCATTACCTAACGGGTGACAATCCTCAAAATAATAATCTAGAAATCTAATAACAGAAAAGAATAAAATCTAGAACCGTCTCCCTCAAAAAAAGGGTTTAAATTTCATTCAATCCATCAGTTTATTTAAAGGAAACATAGAAAAATTACAAACCTTTAAACCCCCAAAAAGGCTCTTTGGCCTGTGAGAGTGGGAGACTAAGTATTAAACTAAACGACATCACTAAAATCAAACAGAAGGACCAGAAGAAAAAAGAAATTGGGAACAATCTCTGCAAGGTTCTCTGTTTCTATTTTTTTTTTTTTTTTTTTTGTCAAAACAGAAGTGATAAAGGAATAGAAAGGACAGACAAAAACTAAAAAACTTAAGGGAACGAATAGAGAAGGGTTTTCATCATAAGAAAATTGACAGAAGAAGAAAAAAATGGGAAAAATCCCCGCAAGGTTCGCAAGAATGAGAACTTCCTCCGAATATCTTGTCACAACTCTATTCACAAACGCATAAAATAGATAGACAAGACTAGGAACGAAAACGAGTGAATAGAGAAATGTATCTATGAAAGAAACTGACAGAAAAAAAAAGGCGGGAACAGTCACCACAGGCTCTCCTCTGCTTCAATTTTTTGTCACTAAAGAAGTATGGAAAGGAAGAATAGAGAAGAACAGAAAGGAAAGGGAAGACGAAAACTAAAAACTAAACGAAACGACTAGAGAAGGGAATGAAAAGAAAATTGACAGACAAAAAAAAATGGGAACAGTCCCGCAAGATTTGCAAGAGTGAGACCTTCCTTCGAATATTTTGTCTCACTTAAAAAGGACAAAAATGGAACGAAAACGAATGAATACAGAAACGTATTTATGAAAGAAACTGACAGAGGAAAAAAAATTGGGAAAAATCACCACAGGCTTCTCTGCTTCAATTTTTTTTTGTCAACAAAAAAGTACGGAAAGAAAGAATAGAGAAGAACAGAAAGGAAAGGAAAGACGAAACTAAAAGCTAAATGAAAGGAAAAGAGAAGGGAACGAAAAGAGAACTGACAGAAAAAAAAAATGAGGACAGTCCCGCAAGATTTGTAAGAGTGAGAGCTTCTTTAGAATATTTTGTCGCAACTCTACTAACAAAATAATAAGATACATAGACAAAAGCTAGGAACGAGTGCAAATGAATAGAAAAAATGTATTTATGAAACAACCAAAAGAAACGAATAGAGAAAGGTTTTATCAAAAGAAAATTACAGAAAAAAAGGGAACAGTCCCCGCAAGGTTCACAAGAGTGAGAGCTTCCTTCGAATATTTTGTCACAACTCTACTCACAAAATAATAAAATACATAGACAAAAACTAGGAACGAAAACGAATGAACAGAGAAATGTATTTATAAAAGAAACTGAGAGAGAAAAAAAAATGGCAACAGTCGCCAAAAGCTTCTCTCCTTTGATTTGTTTTTTTGTCGCAATGGAAGTATAGAAAGAAAGAAAAAGAAACATAATATAGAAGAACAGGAAGGAAAAATGACAACCAAATGGAACGAACAGAAGGTTTTTATAAAAAGAAAATTGACAGAAAAAAAGGGAACAGTCCCCACGAGGTTAGCTGGAATGACAGCTTTCTTTAAATATTTTGCCACAACCCTAGAAATAAAGGAATAAGATAGACGGATGAAGATTACAAACTAAACCAAAAGAAGCGAAAAATACATTTATGACAAAAAACTGACAAAGAAAAAAAAAGAAAGAGAACAGTCTCCGCAAGGCTCTCTAGTTTGACAATTTGCTTCGAGTTTTCATCACAACTGAAGTGATAAAGTAATACAATAGAAAGACAAGAATTAGGAACTAAAAGGAATGAATAAAGAAAGGCATATAAACAGAATACGAACAGAGAAATTGTTTGAACACACCTTGTCTGCAGAATCTTGTTCATCAGCTTTTTCAACGGATTCCAGATACAACACCTTGAAATTTTCAAGTTCAGTAATCTTGTCTTTCAATTGTTCATTTTCGGCCTCCATGAGCTGGCAAGTATTTTCTGACTTCTCAAATTCCTCGCTAAGCTTCCGGTGTTCTACAAAAAAAGGTTGGTTTAAAAACTCATTTTTCAAAATATACAATGGAAAGGCTTGTCAAAAGAAGTAGTATCCATCCTTTATAAAAAACACATCCACTATATTATGAAAAAAGAAAGTGCAGTAAAGAAACTTTCTTTGAGTTTGAAAGCTTTAGTTTAGGGTAACACACCACCTTTTGGACACGTGAATTTTAGCTTTTGAATTTTACGGGAATGGTCTTTTAATAGGCCTTTCACTTTTACAAATAGATTTTTCCACAGACCTATAATTTGTCAAATAAGTTTACCAGCACATTGACCGAATTTTAGCTCTTAGATTAATTACTAAGAAGTCTGAATCATCAGATCCCTTTAGTCCTCAGCGTTATAAATTATAAAAAGGCATTCAGCCAATAGAAGAGCGTTAGCGAAGGTTTAACGGCAAGAAATAAAATATCACGCCATCTACTATTTGGTGAAATTTGGCATTTTCACCAGTGTAATAATAAGAAAAATCAGTTTTTTTTTAATATTTGGTAAAGTTAGGGTGACAATTATACGATTACAAAGTTTGAAAAAATTCCAAACGTCGCCAAGCACCAGAAAGGGCTGATAGTATTTTCTGGTCGATACCAACACCAGTTTCCACTCTTATAAGATATCCACACTTTTTGGTCCTATTCTTGTAAGTTGTACCAGATAAGCAAATTAAAGTGATTTGTTCTATTTACGTGAATAATATTGCTGCGGTTTATGACGTAAGGTTAGCAGTTAGTTTGGTAATGAATCAGGAGTTCAGCAGGGTCGTGTTCCATCCCCCTTAATACGGATCATTTTGATTGACTTTGTCTTAAGGAGAGCAGGAGAGACAGTGGGAGAATGCAAAATCAAAGAGGGCTGAAAAACTTTCTTGGACTTACATTATGCTGACAATTGAAGCATCCTAGGTGAAAGTGTGAGGAAAATGAGTGAGTATTTAGAGTTTTTGCGAGTTCAGAGTGCTATAAGAAGTTTGATAATTGATGCAACTGTGACAGTATCGATTACGTTTGGAAAAAAAATATTGAACGGAAAAAGAATTAGTAAACAGAATTACTCTTTTGTTGCAATTGTAGCTACTTTTGTCGCTACAAAAGAGTAAACAGGATTGCTCTTTTGTTGTTATGTAGTTACTTTTATTGCTATTGCAGCTACTTTTGTTGCTATTGTAGCTACAAAAGAGTGAGCAGAATTACTCTTTTGTTGTTATGTAGTTACTTTTATTGCTATTATATCTACTTTTCTAGCTATTATAGCTACAAAAGAGTAGACAGAATTACTCTTTTGTTGTTATGGTAGTTACTTCTGTTGCTATTGCAGCTGCTTTTGTAGCTATTTTAGCTACAAAAGAGAGTGCAGAATTGCTCTTTTCTTGTTAATGTAGCTACTTTTGTTACTATTGTAGCTACAAAAGAGTAAACTGAATTACTCTTTTCTTGTTAATGTAGTTATTTGTTGCTATTGTCGCTACAAAAGAGTGAGCAGAATTACTCTTTTGTTGTAATTGTAGCAACTTTTGTCGCTACAAAAGAGTAAACAGGATTGCTCTTTTGTTATGTAGTTACTTTTGTTGTTAATGTAGCTACTTTTGTTGCTATTGTAGCTACAAAACAGTAAACAGAATTACTCTTTTGTTGTTATCTAGTTACTTTTATTGCTATTGCAGCAGCTTTTGTTGCAATTTCAGCTACAAAAGAGTGTGCAGAATTATTCTTTTCTTGTTAATGTAGCTACTGTAGCTACAAAAAAGTAAACAGAATTACTCTTTTGTTGTTATGTAGTTACTTTTATTGCTATTGCAGCTACTTTGGCTGATATTATAGCTACAAAAAAGTGAGCAGAATTACTCTTTTCTTGATAACATAGCTACTTTCGTTGCTAATGTAGCTACTTTTGTTTTTATGGGAACAGCATTGTAGCATGCCCTTCTGCTCTCATTGCCAAATATTTCAAGTTTACTGTTATAACCCCCCCAAGACACACTATTGCGGGTAACATGCCTTTCTCCCCCCCCCGTTTGCTATTTATTCAATACAGTTTAGGCCCTACAAATAAAGTGTAAGTCTACTTACCTGTTTCAAGCTCATCAAGCTCAGCAATCACCTCCTCCAAGTTTTTACCCGTGTCCTCATATTTTTGCCTTATATCGTCATACTCACGGTTTCTCTTTTCAAGTTTGCGCATAACTTCATCGAAAGTCATTTGTATATCAAAAGGGGTTTCGGTACGTGAAAAATCGAAATTCTTTTCACCTGTAATTCAAGATAACATATTCATGTTTCCTTCATTCTACGAACAGATCTATGAAACTAGTCAGGGAAGAACTCTGGGACTTATGGGAAACTCTCCATAAGTCCCTATTATTTAGGGACTCCATATTATTTCTTTTATGGCAAGTATATAATTAATTTTTAAACACAACAATAATTTGTTATCAGCACATAAGACACGTTCAGAATAACAATAGGGGTGGATCTAGAGCGAAATCTTGGGGGGGAGAAGACGCCAATAATTGACCAAATTGAACAACTTGTTAAAAAAAAGAGTGAAAACAGAAAAGACAAGGAATGAGCCAGCCAGAAGAAATCTTGGGAGGGGTGCTTCCCTGAATTCGCCAGTGGGATCACGGAAAAAAAAAGAGAGTGGAATGAATTCCAAAAGAATTCATATCGCCCTTTTTATATTAACGCATAAATCAGCAGGTGATTTATTTTTTATGTGACGGAACATGGACAAATATGATCCAACTATGCTCTCGTACTCAAACTGTGCCTTTAAATGTCATTTGTTTATTTAATAGACTAGTCAGAGCTCCTCTTTGCCAGTTCTCGGACAGTTTCGCTCGAAGTCATTTGTACGTCAAAAAGGATTTCCGAACGTGAATTTTTTTTTTTTTTTGTTCTTTTTTTACTTTTAAAACGAGACATGTTTCCCTATTTTTGTTCTTCTGAGCTGGTTCACAGTCTTTTATATTGAATTATAAAATCTATAAACCTATATAAAACTTAATAATGAGAGACAGGGACGCACGGAGGGGGATATCTGCCCCTCCCAGTCCATTATCTCAGATTTACTCCAGTGAATTATTCACAGTTCCTCTTTGCCAGGAAATGAAAATTTGATGTGAGGGTGTAAACAGGGAGGCTCTGAATAGATTGGGATGGAAGAGGAGCGTGCGTAGCTGTGTTGGCCTCAGGCAGCTTGGTGCTGCGGTGAGTTGCTAGTATATATATACTATATATATATATATATATATATATATATATATATATATATATATATATATATATATATATATATATATATATAAATATATATATATATCATGAAAAGAGAAATCACCAATGCTACAGCACAAACACCAAAAAAAAAAAAAAAAAAAAAAAAAAAAAAAAAAAAAAAAAAAAAAAAAAAAAAAAAAAAAAAAAAAAAAAAAAAAGAGAGACAGAAGGAGAAAAGGAAGACTGTTTTCCTAAATTAGTGATTAATATAGACCAGCACTTGAATGAGGCCTTAACCCTACTCATCCATACAATCACATAGGTCAAACAGCATAGCCACACACAATCAACCATAAAGAATAATCCATGGACAGGCAGTCATGTCGTCAATAAGTATAAGTCGTCATTTACCAAACAATAGAAAAAATAATATAGATAAATAATTCAGAGGCAACACCCAACATAAGGGCTCATCAGGAGAATACACTGGCCTATATAGGGTTTCGCCACTCTAAATTCTCTACCCAGCACAGTGTTGTGGCTACCACAGAATATCCATGGCATCCCCGCGTCAGGTATCACCCCCAAAATACATGCCTACGAAAAAAAAAAACAGCAAATGTAAAACAACCAAGTAAAACCAAAACAAGCTTATCCTGTTAATATATCCCTCCCTTTAGCAACAATAGGTAAACTAAATATTATAAATTTTACCAAATCACAAATATTAACACATTGCAAAAAACCTGAATGAACTAAACAATTATATAATTCATCTTTACCATGTGGCTAATTTTTTAAAAATTCCCCTCAAATAGAAACACAATTCAAAATAAATGGCGCTGTGACAACATTTCTCGAACCTCCGAAATTAGTTAAAAATTTCTTTAAGTATTTCTAGATAATTCTTTTGATATTTATTTAAAAGTTCGTTATAATGAAAACTAATTTTTTTAAAATTGCCAAGTTAATTGCAATTTATAATTGCATATATATATATATATATATATATATATATATATATATATATATACATATATATATATATATATATATATATATTTATATATATATATATATATATGTATATATATGTATATATATATATATATATATATATATATATATATATATATATATATATATATATATACACACATATACATATATATATACATATATATATATATATATATATATATATATATATATATATATATAAACCACGGTTTATTGCTGGAGCAGCTAAATGTCCAACCCGCATTGCTGCTACTGACCTCTCTTTAATTTTAAAGGAAATTGTAAATAAACTTAAAACCTATTGTTCTGGTATTAAAAAATTTTCGAATTTTAATCCATATTGGAGTGTTAATAATTCACTGCAGGTGATAGATTCTTTAACAATGGTTTCAGCTAAAAGAATTGAGTCTTTCGATTTTGCGACAATGTATACTAATTTATCACTCAATTTAGTGTTAGATAATTTAAAAACTGTTATAAAGAAATCTTTCCTCTTATCTAGTAAAAGGTTCTTAAAAATAGACAGTTATAATAAAAAAGCCATATGGACAAACTGCTTTAATACTACAGTTAACTTGAGATGTTACAGCTTGGATATGATTTTTGAGTTATTGGAATTTGTTTTATACAATACTTATATAAGATTTGGGGGTGATTTGTACAAGCAAATTATGGGAATTCCCATGGGGGGGAATGCCAGCCCATTTATAGCTGACTTGTTTTTAAGTCAACTAGAATATAAATATATGATGGATAAGAATAATCCAATTAATTTAAAACATGCTTTGTCAAATAATAAAAGATATTTAGATGATATTTTGGTCTTAAATTGTAAGGATTTCATTGATATTTCTAAAAATATATATCCATCAGAGCTTATTCTTGAGCCTAGTCATGGCGCTGGTCATGAAGATCATTTCTTAGATTTAAATATTAATATTTGTGATAATAATAAATTAAGTTTTAAAATGTATAATAAAACGGATGATTTTGATTTTGAAGTGATTAGTTTCCCATTCCCTGAAAGTAATATACACTCAAATATCACATATTCAGCGTTTTTCTCACAGTTACTTCGTTATGCAAGGATTTGTAGTAATTATATTGATTTTAAAAATAGATGTAAAATCTTAAGCCAAAAATTGATATCAAGAGGTTTTTCTGCAAATAAATTAACTTGGCAATTTAAAAAATTTAGTTTTCATTATAACGAACTTTTAAATAAATATCAAAAGAATTATCTAGAAATACTTAAAGAAATTTTTTGACTAATTTCGGAGGTTCGAGAAATGTTGTCACAGCGCCATTTATTTTGAATTGTGTTTCTATTTGAGCGGAATTTTTAAAAAATTAGCCACATGGTAAAGATGAATTATATAATTGTTTAGTTCATTCAGGTTTTTTGCAATGTGTTAATATTTGTGATTTGGTTAAATTTTTAATATTTAGTTTACCTATTGTTG
Source organism: Artemia franciscana (assembly GCF_032884065.1). Lineage (NCBI taxonomy): Eukaryota > Metazoa > Arthropoda > Branchiopoda > Anostraca > Artemiidae > Artemia > Artemia franciscana. Next base: position 38,981,889 of record NC_088876.1, on the reverse strand, counting down.
CTAAAGGGAGGGATATATTAACAGGATAGGCTTGTTTTGGTTTTACTTGGTTGTTTTACATTTGCTGTTTTTTTTTCATAGACATGTATTTTGGGGGTGATACCTGACGCGGGGATGCCATGGATATTCTGTGGTAGCCACAACACTGTGCTGGGTAGGGAATTTAGAGTGGCGAAACCCTATATAGGCCAGTGTATTCTCCTGATGAGCCCTTATGTTGGGTGTTGCCTCTGAATTATTTGTCTATATTATTTTTTCTATGGTTTGGTAAATGACGACTTATACTTATTGACGACATGACTGCCTGTCCATGGATTATTCTTTATGGTTGATTGTGTGTGGCTATGCTGTTTGACCTATGTGATTGTGTGGATGAGTAGGGTTGAGGCCTCATTCAAGTGCTGGTCTATATTAATCACTAATTTAGGAAAACAGTCTTCCTTTTCTCCTTCTGTCTCCTTTTTTTTTTTTTTTTTTTTTTTTTTTTTTTTTTTTTTTTTTTTTTTTTTTTTTTTTTTTTTTTTTTTTTTTTTTTTTTTTTTTTTTTTTTTTGTGTTTGTGCTGTAGCATTGGTGATTTCTCTTTTCATGATATTACTCCAGGTTGGATCCAGTGCTGGTGGAGAAAATTTTTTTTAGTTTTCTCCCCGACAGACCTTTACCCTGGTCCAGGTTTTTAACCTGATATTGTTAATTATTGATGAGATGGCACTTATGCAAATTTCATGTTCTTTCATCTTTTTGCTTATGTATTTATTGACCTATTGACCTATTGACCTTGGCATGTTTTCTGGACTTTGATTGTTGGATTTTGATTTGGATGTTGGTTTGTTTTGGATTTATTTTCAATAACTTTTTATGCAACAAAACACAAATATTAGCCTCGGAACTCGGAACGATTTTTTGAAAGTTAGTAAGTGTAAAAGTCGTTGTTTTCTTTGCCAAGATCATTTTGTCCCACGGACTTCTGTTAAAAGTACATTGTATAATAAAAATTTTGCATGCAAGTTACGTGGTAATGTTAATTGTAGAACAACCAATGTAATTTACCTATTAGAATGTAATAAATGCTGCCTACAATATGTGGGGGAAACAACTAATAATATATATAAAAGATTTTCTGGACACAAGACAACAGTTAATAATGAAAAAACTAATAACTATCTAGTTCAACATTGTAGTAATGGTAAATGTTCCATATCAGATATAACTGTCACAATTTTAGAAAATTTAGAATTAGAAAATTTAAATAAAGAAGAGAAGAATAATAGACTACGTAAACAGGAGGATTTCTGGATCCATACTCTTGGTACAGCTTATCCTTTTGGGTTAAATGATCGTGTAGCAAAATATGGTGACATGTCTCATGTTGTTGTTAAATGTATTGATGGTTTTATGGACCATCCTTCTTTTACTTGTCCTACCAAACGTAAAAAACGATCGAGAGGACATAGGAAAAATAATAGAAAAAATGAATTAGATGTACATATGCTTTCTATAGATCTATGCCAGCTACTTGAATCTAGGGGTATGATTTCTGTAATAAAGTGTCTAAATAATTTATCCAAGAGGAATTTAATCAAACTTTTCTGGATTGTGAAGAATAATACAGCTCTTGATTATAATTTTAAAGTAATATGTGATACAATTTGCATTCTATCTAAAACGAAATTTATTTCAAAAAAGAAAAAGTTCGATAAGATTAGTAATAAGGATAACAGATTATATTTACCTATTAATTTTACTTGTAAGCAGATTGAAGATATTAATTTACCAGAAATTTTAAATCAGCGGCATGTGAAACAGGCCCTTCCTAGTAATTTAAATTATAATGATAGTCCAGTTTTAACTTATAAATTTTCAAAAACTATTGGGCAAATTATTTTTAATTATAATTTAATACTAAAAAAACTAGATAGCGATATAAATTGAAAACCGGTTTGTAATTGTAAGCAACTTGGCCCATTTGTAAATCCTACTTACAAACATGTTATAACAGGGGACTTGTCAATAATAAAGCAAGATGATCTTCAAATTATAATGAATAAAGGGGCAAATTTCCGTCTTTCTCATCATCTGAAACCATCGAGTGTTCTTGATGGCTTGGAAAATGATTTTGATTTATTTATTGATAAGTGGTGTAAGAAAGAGAATAAAAATAAAGAGAGTTTTCAAAGTTGGAAGAATTTAATTATTAGTAGAGTAAGAAATAAAATATATTCTAACTTAAAAAATAGTAACACTAAATCATTATTTTATAATACGAAGATTAAACAAGCAATTGCTAATCTAAAGAATGAATTTGTAATTGTGCCAGTGGATAAAGCTAATAATAATTTTGCCATAATTTGTCAGAAGCTGTATTGTGATATCTTAAAAAGGGAGTTAGGCACAACTAATGTTTATGAAAAGGTAAATATAGAGGATGAGAATTTAATTGAAAAGACTGAAGAAATACTTTTTAAAAATTTTAATATTAAAATAAATGACAATGATAAAAAGTTCCCTTTCCTATATTGGACTGTAAAATTTCATAAGAATCCCCCTAAACCACGGTTTATTGCTGGAGCAGCTAAATGTCCAACCCGCATTGCTGCTACTGACCTCTCTTTAATTTTAAAGGAAATTGTAAATAAACTTAAAACCTATTGTTCTGGTATTAAAAAATTTTCGAATTTTAATCCATATTGGAGTGTTAATAATTCACTGCAGGTGATAGATTCTTTAACAATGGTTTCAGCTAAAAGAATTGAGTCTTTCGATTTTGCGACAATGTATACTAATTTATCACTCAATTTAGTGTTAGATAATTTAAAAACTGTTATAAAGAAATCTTTCCTCTTATCTAGTAAAAGGTTCTTAAAAATAGACAGTTATAATAAAAAAGCCATATGGACAAACTGCTTTAATACTACAGTTAACTTGAGATGTTACAGCTTGGATATGATTTTTGAGTTATTGGAATTTGTTTTATACAAT